>NW_022716874.1:238135-270621 GCF_011630105.1 Anneissia japonica
GAAGCAGTTTTTGCGTTGTGAGATTTGATAACGTTGGCAAAGTTCGGCATACAGCTGTAGCTGACTTTCACCGTGTTTCTGTTAAAGATCTTGTTTAGTGGGTTCTCCTTTGGGAAGTTCTTATCTATTAGTTATATATTATATATATACACTACTCCTAACTAACTCATAGGGTAAAAAATCCTTTGTCTACATTTCGCCTTAACGTTGTTAAAATTTCCCCTTAGCGGCAGTATTTTCGCCTTAAGGTATTATTTTTAACCCTTTCCATTGTTAACGTTTCCCCCTATGGTAGTATAGTGATGCAAAAACGCTGAGTTATACAGTAGAACACAAAATATTTTATTCAGGAAACGAATCAGATAAGATCAGATAATACAATAAATAATCGGTATTAAATAAAAGTGGGTGATTAGTGAGATATACAATAATGGAGACACAAAGATAGTGATATATGCAGGGAGCAAGATAATTTGTTTAAAAAGTGTAAAAAACAATGTAACTGATAATGAGAAGGGTAAGCTACAAATGCTACTGATAAATATAATGGAATAGAAAACATTGGGTAATATATGAGCCTAATATAATATAATTATGATTCATTTATCATTAAAATTATGAACAATAAAAACTGGGTAGATGTATAAAATGCAGAAGTCATATGCAGAGAAGTGAAAATTTATATTGTAATAGGGTTATTTAATTTTCATGAGCTGTGTCCCCTGATGATGGAATTCATATTCATGTAGCCGTAGCTTATTTTCACGTTGCTTTCGTTGAATATTTTTGGTTGTGTCCGTATTAAATTGTTCTAGAAATATATGTTTTCACCGTCGACCTACAATGCTTGGTGGTTGTACGTGGGTGTGGCTTACAATGAAGGCATCCTCTGATTGGATGAAAGTGTCGATATATCCTTCCCAGTGGCTATGGGAATCTGCTTTGTGATCGATGGATTTGCATTGATGTACATGGATTGGTTTCCTGGTTCTCGACGGACGATATGAGCCAAAGGTGAGATGATGTCCAGCTGATTGACTAATTTCAGGTTAGTTGTTTCGACTGTGATTTTCAGACCGAATGACTACAAGTTTATAAATGTTTTTTCCGTAACTTGGCCTACGGTCTGCGTTGCTGCGTGAGCAATTTTTGAGAATTGCCAGGCCATCGTCGTCAACCCTTTAGAGTCTTTAGACTGGCTGGGCTTTAGGCCTTACAAAAGTTTGGTTTCTAACTAAAGATGTGCATGGATAGGCCTACCACAACCAGCTCGCACACTTCCGCACCGTCGAATCTGATCCCATCTTCTCTGTGGCCGTTCGTTTATAAGTACTCTCTGATTGATCCCAGTTGTTTCGTGAAAACCGAAAGGAACCAGGAAAATGATTAATTCTATATAGGTAGGGGCCTAAAAGGCCTGTCGCCTAGGGATCTGCCAACCCATAATTTATTTTGATAATAATAGCCTAACCCCCTGGCCTAACCTAAGTATACGGTAACTGGGTCCCCCTATGCCTACCTAGGTAAATTAAGGCCTAGGCCTAGGTAGGCTAGTGTAGCCAGGGTACATCTCCCTGGGTAGACAAGTTGCCTAGGCTTGGCCTACTACAATTTGTAGCCAGTACAGTATTTAAAATTTGTCACTTGTATTTTGTCATGTTTTTTATGTTGTGCACAATTTGAGACTTTTGCAGATTATGAATGCAGTATTATTAGCCTTAGTTTAGGGAGCTTTCATGGTAGAACGTAATGATGTCACTAAAAGTCATCTGTGCATGCAAGAACATTAGGGTCACCTCGTCGAGTAGTCCGATTCTGGAACGCAATTTGGTCAAATCTACATATGCAGAAAACGTAGGCGTATGCAGAGAACGTAGGTTGCCAGGCAGGATGGTCACGCATGAGGTGATTATGTTCTAGCGTCGCGCCATTGCACAAATCGATAGCTCGCCGGACCCTAGTATTCGTTCTTCCTTGCACAATTTGAAAACTGTGCAAAGAGGATTCCTTGCACCATTTGAAAACGTACTGCAAGGTTCTGAGGAAGTGAAGATGCAAGAGGGAAGTTAGCGGTGGGGTTGATGGTTATTTTTTTGGGAGTTTTATTTTTTTTCTAAACAATTTTTGCCAAAAAAATGTAATAGCATGATGATGATTTTTTACATTGTTGAGGTATTGATTCATCCCATGCTAACTCAACCAGGGGGGGCTCCATGGGGACCATCTTGGATTTTGCTGAAATTTTAACCAAATACACCTAGGCCTAGGGATATTAGGAAAAATCCCAAAGTTTACCTTCATTGAAGCCATGGTTACCATCAAAAACCAAAATATATGGGGAGAGTGTCTTTTTAGTTGTTTTATGTTTGCATTTCATGGTTACCCTTTTGAACTTTATTCGGGAAAATGCTAATTTTTTAGTTTTAAAATTTATGCCAATAGCAATACTTGTTTTTAAATAGTGGAATAATGATCACTTTCTATATAGCGCAAAATTCAATTAAATCTTTAAGTTTAGCCTATCCTAATGTTAATGTTTACATGCACAATTATGTCGAGGTACTGTAACATACAAGATATTCATAATGATGAACAATGATTGCGGGCATACAGTGGTGTAACGCCTGTGAGCTTTCGGGAGCGCAGCCCAGGCTCTTAATTAAAAGTTGCCTGGAGGGACTGGTCCCCGATGCTTAGCTAGCACATTACTACCGATTCTTAACAGTGTCATAAGACGTGCTTTCTGGGGCCCAGTCCCAGTCCAAATGGGCACCGGAGAAGCCACAGGCGGCCCTCCTACCACTACCAAGCATTCTACTACAACGCCTTGACAATACCAATACTTTTAGTGATGATGCAGACAATCGCCATCTATCTCCGCATTCCAGAAAAATCTCTTAATGACTTTTAGATATCAATAATTGCTAATGTTCACCCTTTATACCATTGTCATTTTTGTTATGATCACTATATTATGATTATTATACTTATTTCTGTGATCATTATTATGAATAATAATATCATAATTTTACTTATTTCTGTGACCATTATTAAAAATATTATTATTATTATTATTATTATTATTGTTGTTTTTATTGTTATTGTTGTTGCTGTTATTATTATTTTATTATTATTATTCTATGCTTTGGTATCTGACACTTGTACAGGGAATATCTCCCTTTGTTAACTACCATCTCAAGTGAGGAAATAAAATTATGAATTATGAATATGAATATACGGTAACCTTTTCTATTTTTCAGAAAAACCAAATACTGTAGACCAAGATCCCACAAACACACTTTTTGACAGATTTATTAGAAAGGGGCTCTTCTTCTACGACCCAACTTTTTTTTTTATTAAGCTTTGACCAGGAGTTGTGTGTAACGCTTGTGTTATGGCCAACCCACTGGCCACAGACCATACTGGTTCATTTACTTTGTACTTTGGCCTACTAATGATTCTGTTATTTTTGTGTAAGTCTCTAATGCAAATAGACACATGCACTGGGTAATAAAAATCAAAGTTTACTTAATTTAAGTACTGATATAAATATTTTTATCATTTTTACCTTTGTGTTATGTGCATTACGATGTGTCATTTATGGATCAAGCTTTGCTCCGTAATTGATTCTTGACCTGCAGTTTGATAAAATAATCTTGTGACCCGCAGTTTGATAAAAAAAATCTTACAGCAGCAAGTTTTCTGTCCTGTGATTGGCCAATAATAACAATGTTATACCAAACAACAAGGGTATTTTAGGGTTTGAAAAGGTAGGCTAGGTTTGATTATGGTGCTAGCCTTGATAATGTATTGGCAAAGTTTTATTGGAACTTTGATCAATACATTAGTGATTAAGAGCATGTAACCTATTTGCTTACTTGATACTTGAGTTTTGCCGTCTCTTGCAAGAGTACACTTGTCCAACATTGATTGGTAGTTTTTCCAGAAGACTTCACAGCTTAAGGTTAGTAATATCATGGAGGTATAAAAATAGATACCTCCATGGTAATATGTTAGTGGTTTTCATAATTTTAAAGGAAGAGAGATCACTATGGCTGTACAATTTTTAGACCACTAAATTAATTTTACTTGAAAAAATGCTTAACAATAATGTAAAAATTATAATTATTTATTGTATTTTACTATTATTATTATTAATATTATTATTATTATTATTATTATTATTATTATTATTATTATTATTGTTATTATTATTATTATTATTATTATTATTATTGATTTTTAATTTAAATGGCTTGGGCAAAGCACTCTTTAATGAATTGGTTTAGAAATGTCAACATGGTAATGTGACAGTTAATGCTGATCCTATATGCGATGGCTCCCTTGAGTATCAAGTGAATACTGTAGGTTGTCCTTTGCATTTGTTTAAAACTTTGTAGAATGTTAGCATTTTGCAAGCATTGACATTCTCCATTCTGATACAATGAGTGATCCACTTAATTTGTTGATGCTTGTAAAATAGATTGATTGGCTCTGTTTGAGTAAGATTAAAGAGTGTCTCATTGTTGATCATGTATCTCCAGTCAACCTCAGTAGTATCTTACAATCATCAGATTGACCATCATCAAACATACAATCAGTGATGTACAAGTCAATACTTGCACCACATTTTAGTTATTACAATGTTGTGTGGGGACAATGTAATCAAACTCTACAACATAAAATTCAAATATTACAAAACAGGGCTGCTAAAATGATTACAAACGTCTCAAGATTTATTTCAAGTTCAGAAGCACTCACAAACATAAACTGGAATAATTTAAACACCAAACTGTATCAAGATGAAGCTATAACCATGTTTAAAATAATGAATTCTCAAATGCCAGCTTATTTAAAAACCAGATTTTAAGAGTGCAATACATGACCAGGTCTAAGGATTTACTTGTGGTACACAAACCAAGTACTGAATTTAAGAAGTTTTTCCTATCAGGGAGGCAATTGTCTTGAATAACCTAAACCTCAATATGAGAATGGCCCCAAATGTTCATACTTTTAAAATACTATTACAAATCATATAAAAGTTTCTTGCATTAAAGGTAATATTTTTTGTTCTGTTTTGCTTTTGTTTTTTTAAGTCTTTTCTTTTTTCTTTGTAATTGTTTTTTTTTTAATGTTAATTTTTAAACGGCCTGTGAAAACACATTTAATTTGTGATCAAGTTTTCCGTTTTCAAATAAAGTCATTATTATTAGTATTATTCCTTGCTTGAAGTTGAACTATTCTTAATATTAAATATATTCACCCCCATAATAGGGAATTCAAATCTCCAGGCCTCTGGAAACCTTATAAAACAAATTATTACAAATTAAATAAACATGCTGTGACAATACCTAAAATATATTCATTAATAGACTCATGTTTCCTTGTTTTCTTTTCTTTAAAATGCATAGTAAATAAATAACCTACTTTTCTAATAATATTTAACTGTTTTGCGAGGACATAATTTGATGAAATTTTTCATTTGTTGGAAAGTTAGTATAATATGGTGGGAGATATGTTTTTCCTAAATCAGTATATTCTGAAAAACAAAAAAAAAATTAATCTCAACTTCAATGCTACCATAGTGACAAATACAAAGTCTATTTTATAATCAACATTGTTTTTACGCCCCTTTTCAATTTAAAGACTATGATTTGATGTACGAGAAGAAGTCATTAACAATTTAAAATGCACTTTTATATTCATTGAGAGGTAAGATTCAGTTCCAAAAGTGTGTTTGAATTTAACGTATTGTTTTAATTTACTTGAGTTATTTATACTGCTAAACCAATTTTGCTCATCTATGTCTTAGCATCGTTTGTTAAAATTATAAAATGAAAGCTGTTTCATCACCCACCCCTTGGTTCATCTGGACTTCCCCATATCCATAATGAAACAAAAGAGACCTAATGCAACTTGCCCAGCAATCACTGTCATTATCGATAAATCTTAACTGTTCCACATATGCATTATGTACCAATCTCTCTCTATCCAGTTTTATAGTTCTCAACCAAAATTTCATCATTCTTGTCAATCTTTTAGATATAATTGTATGTCGACCCAGTTTTCCTTTAATCACTGTAATCTCTGAATTTCTTGTTTATCCTAGTACAAATTTACAAAATTTAACATGGATCTTTTCAATGCTTTCACCCTTTTTGTAGCCTCAGACCTCACTCCTATAGTCAAGAATAGATTTTAGTTTAATATCAAAAATTTTGAAATAAATGTCAATTGATAAATTAACCATAGACTTAGACGCCTGTTCTGCCAGGGTTTTTTGTGTAAGCCTATTGCAAATAGACACATGCACCTGGGTATAGAAAATTTAAGGTTTACTGATATGAATATTTTTTATCATTTTCACCTTTGGGTTACGTGCATTATGATGTGTCGTTTATGGAGCAAGCTTTCGCTCAGTATTTGATTCTTGAACTGCAGTTTGATTAATGTCTTACAGCAGCGAGTTTTCTGGCCTGTAATTAGCTGTATTAATAATAATGTCATACCGAACAACAAGGGAATTTTAGTTTTAGATAAAGGATAGGTTTGATAATGTTGGTAGGTTTGATAATGCTTATTTATATTGCAAAAGTTTTTTTTTGGAACTTGCGTCAATACATTCATGATGAAAAGCATGTAACCTACTGAAGTATTCACTTGATACCGTCTCTTGCAAAAAGTACATTTGGCCATCATTGACCATTAATTTTACCAATTTAATCCATGATTTAAGGGCTATAATATGCTTGTGATTATTATAATTTGAAAGAAGAGAGATCACTATGGCCGTACAATTTTTAGACCACTGAAACTTAACAATAATGTAAGAATTATTAATATTTTAATTAATGTATTTTATTATTATTATTATTTTAAATTAAAATGGCTCAGGCAAAACACTCTTTAATGAATAATGAATTGGTTTCTGTCAACCTGACTATATCTTCACCTTCATCATTAGTTCATTATCATTACTGCCAAGGGATTTGCAAGCGCTGATTCAGAAGTGCATTAAAAAGTATGAAGTTGACTGTGTTTAACTTGTTTTGTTCAAGTGTAATTGTAATTTAACTAATTGTTATTTATTTTGGATTTGTTTTATAAATTCTTCTGTTTCTGTTGTAAGAACAATTTGTGGCTTAAGGCAATTTCATTTTGCAATTGCCCTTGGATGAAGGAGAATTTGTGCATATGTGCACCCCTGCATACAGGTTCTGCATTTACACTGTACTTTGGTCTGCTAATGATTCTGTTATTTTTGTGTAATCCTAATGCAAATAGACACATGCACGTGGGTAATAACAATCTAGTTTTACATGATTTAAATACTGATATAAATATTTTTATCATTTTCACCTTTGGGTTGCGTGCATTACGATGTGTCATTTATGGAGCAAGTTTTTGCTCAGGATTTGATTCTTGACCTGCAGTTCGATTAATATGTTCTAGTAGTGAGTTTTTTGGCCTGTGATTGGCCATGTTAATAATTGTTATAGCGAACAACAAAGTTATTTTAGGGTTAGATAAAGGCAGAGAAGGTTTGATAATGTTGCTAGGTTTGGTAATGCTTATTTATACTGTATAGGCAAAGTTTCATTGGAACTTAGATCAGTACATTTACAAGATACAAGATACAAGTCAACTTTATTGTCAAAATAATACATTCTGAGATATTTGTTGTACATGACATAGATTTATGATTAAGAGTATGTAACCTATCCACGCTAATGAAAAAAGCACGTACGCAAATGACCATTTATGCAAGACCCTAATTTTTTCGTTGCAGCAAATATTCAAATTAAAATTGTGTGTGCAAAATATCAGGATTTACCCAGTAATACTTAAATAATATTTCCGCCTTAACAATTGTCTGTGTGATATTACCGCCCTCGGTTAGTTAATGAAAATACTTTACTGATATGCATGAGCCTCCAACATTTGCCCGGCCCATGACACGTCGTTACGCCACTGCGGGGCATATGATTTAATAAGTGTTTACCTTTGATACCGTTTTCATGTCATCAGATGTACAGTAAATTACCATTTAGAATTGACAATCTGTTTCTTTTATTTAAAGACTTGTGAAATATAGCTGGAATATGATGTGTTAGGATCATCATTACCTAATAAAAAGATGTGCCAAATTTGGAATCTGAAAAAATGTCGGCTTCATTAAAGTAATTAATGGATTTGTATGTCCTTACTGCAAACCTGCCAGAAATTAATGAGGTAAACAAATCTGCGTTGTGACGTCATTTGTGCCTGAATTCAGGTTGCGTAATCTGATCCACACAAGTCCACGCTGGGAAAACCTATGCGCAAGCAGAGTAGTTGTGTACAACAAACTTTAGCCGTGTTTTGTGTCTGCCGCGTCGAGTGTCAGTGTGCTTGTTTTACGTTTTGGTTCGGCACAAAGGACGTCATCAGCTAATTAGCATATTATTTACTATGAATACCTGAACCAACTGGGCAATGCTATAATATGGTCTCTTTTAATTGCCCTAAAATAGCATGAAAACCGCGATTTTTTAAAGTAAAGAGATTCAACATATTACTAACAGTTTAATTTATCTATATATATTTTTCTGGCTATATTTCACAAGTCCTTTAATATAAATTTTTTGCAAACCTGCTCACAACTCAATGCAAAATTTTGGCAACCCATTTTTGGGTCGTGACCTATATACCCTATATAATAGGCTTACTGTACGTACTACAAAAGTTGCACAACTTATCAATCAATAATAATCAATTAATGTTCAATTTAATATAATTTCTTTTATTATAATTCTAGCCTTGGTGTTGCCTAGGCCTAGAGGCTATGATTAGCCTCAAATAGCGGCCCAGCAGCAGGCTACGGCAAGGTTGGTCCCAGGCTAGGCCGATGAAACTATCAGATTCCTATAGTAATGGTATTTTTATTTAGTAGTAATGGTATTTTTATTTAGTAGTAATGGTATTTTTATTTAGTAGAGGTAAATCCTTAAAAAATGAATTTATTCTTATTTCTTCAGTTGTAGCTACTGACACACATAGCCTATATTTTATCATTGACAATTTTTCAGATTGCTAAATCATCGGAATTGCCGTATATTTCGCAAAAAATACATTACATTGAATCATAATCTAAAAATATGTTAATATCCATATCAGAAAATAAATTGATATGTTACAATTTTACGATAATTTTTAATGTTAAACTTCAATTTGTATTTTATTTCAAATTGCAATAAAGTGTTATATTGTAGGTGTTGTGTGCCAAATAAATAAATAAATAAATAGCATTTTCAGCAAAAAAATATATAAAATTGAATTGAATTGAACATTTACGCTGTTTGAGCAGTTTTCAAGTAATTTTCAAGTTTTCAAACTGTGCAAAGGTTTCTTTGCATAACTGTACAAGACACTGTGAGGCCTACTGCTGGTCTGTTTCGTTTTTAAATTGTTCAGAACATACTATTTGCTGGTCCAGGTGACCTCCTACTATATGTTTTAGATTGTGTTTCATGCATGAAAATAAAAACTCTGATTTTTTGTCACCTGACAGTAGGGGCATGTGTATTCCTTCAGGAGTGTCCGTAATAACAAAATCAAATAACAAAATAGAACAATTTTGTTCAAAATAAACAACTTTTTATTTATGGCAACAGTAGGTAAATGTTAAAATATATAATTTACATTCTTTTGTTGTTGTCCCATTTCCTCTGATATGGATGAAACACTCAGGGAGTGGTTTGAAATATGTTTGTCAATCTCAGTCTATATTGATTTAGGGTAGATGCATTCACAATCTTATCTGGCAATTTGTTCCAGTCGTTGATTGCTCTTCTATATGAAAAAGTCAGATGCTTTATATTTATCAGTTCCTATAAGAATCAGAGGCGGATTTGGGTGGGGGTGGCGGCCTGGCCCCGGTCCCCCTTTTGGGAGGTAAAAAAAAGGGGAAAAAAGAAAAAAAGAAGGAAAAAGAAAAAAATGATAGCCAACAACGCCTCAAATGTTATTTTCAGGCGTCTAAAACACAAAGATTTCGCGGGGGCATGCCCCTGGACCACCTAGGACATTGTTGTCTCAATCTGCCCAAATTTCGTCACACCTTTCGGCCCCCCCCCCCCCCTTTCCCCCCCCTTTTGGACATCTCTGGATCCGCCCCTGAGAATCTTGTAAATTTGAATGATATCGGCTCGTTTTTTTTTCTGTATGCAAGAGTTGGAAGCTAATAATCGTGTGCATTTTTGTTGTACTTCCTTCAACGCTTCGCCATCCTTTTAAAAAAATGGACACCAGACCGAATTTCCATATTTCAGTGACAGTCGAACTAGAGTCTTGTATAAAGTTCAGCATTCCTTTTTTGTCTAAAGATGTAACTGATCTCTTGATGATTTAATTTGTATTAGCTCTTTTAGGCAGCATCAGTCACATTGGGAGAAAAATTAACTTTGGTATCAATAAGTACTCCCAGATCTCTTTCCTTATCAGCAGTTTTCAATGGAAATCTTTGGGAATGTAACTGCCATGATTAGACAGACCCTTCATTGAAAATCATCAAAAAAAAAAGCAAAGAATACAAAACTGATATTCAGCATAGATATACCTGCTGGGAGTCTGTTGTCCAGTGATGTTGTTTGTGAATGTATGTGGCTTAAGCTTTGAATGGTTTGAATTACATTAACGCAAACCTTGACTTTCTCACTGCCACATATTTCATTCCCACTATTTCATCTTTTTCAATTGGTAGCTGAGGACAAGCTACCATATCCAGTGAAGGCCATTGTTTAATCATTCACAAAATTTGTTTAAGTGAACTGGGTGGTTACAGCCATTGAGCTGGAATATACTTCTTCCAACACTCCTCCCCTGTACACTTTTACTAGGTTTAGGATATGATCACATCCAGTATACCCGTAGGCTTGCCTTAGTTCAGTTTACTAGTATTAGATACTGGTTAATTCTCATTGTTTTAAAATCTATACAAACACATGCTTTTGATACAGAAAGTTGATACCGAAGTCCAGAATCAGAAGATGAAAACAGGCAATCATACAGCTTGTAATGCACGATTGTTATACTTCACAGCATCTCAGTAATCAATACGTCAGCCCTACTGTGCACACACCTAAAGAGGCACTGATAAACAACCATGGATTATCTGTATTATGGGTGAGTATTGTACTGTACCATTGAACAATTCAGATAGAACAAAATATCTTTCAAAATGATTCTAGTTTAATGGATTGGCATGTTATTTTATGATGAATTCATCTGGATCAATATGTATATATGGATTTCTTTTTAGGATTATCCAAAAACAAAGATGTTTTTGACTTGCAACATAGATAAAAAATAAGCATAAAGTTTGGTTTTAGTACTACTGTACTTTATTATATCTATATTTTATTTTCATGTTAATGAAAACTGTTTTAATTAAAATATAAAAACTGTTTTTATTAAAATATTTTCGTAAATTTGGTTAACAATGATGATAGTGATCGGGCCATGTCCAGGATTGCAATTTTAAGGAAGTACAGTCTCAATTATCTTAAGAATACAGACCTTTCCTGATTTGGGGGATGTATGAGCACCCATCACACCCCCTGGATATGGTGATGATACCTGATACCTGGTGGTGATGTCAAATATTAAAATTCATCATTCACGATTGATAAAAGTAGTCTGTATTAATTATCATGTCAAAGGAAAATATACTGTAAGATTCAGTTACAAACTTTGCATGTGTATTATTTCACAGAAATGTGTTATTTGAGGCTATTACACACCGTAACTGGCAAGCAGCAAGACGTATCTGTGAAGAACATCCCAACCTCATTAACACTTACAGATTCATTGCATTTCCGGTGTGTATTCAGCTGATTATATACAATTCTGGGTGTGATTTAGTGATGAATTATCATTTTATTGGTTCTTCACTTCAGGCCTAAAGTTACTGTAGTCCCAAACATTGCCTTAAGGCCTGTCTAGACTCTAAAATTTTATTTCACAAAAACATGTGACATGCCCAAATATGGTGATGATGACATCACATTGTGACCATATTTGGGCACATGATGACTATATATGAGCATACAACAGTTTTTTTGTCAAAGAACATTTTATTGTGTGGACAGAGCTTTAGTTTTAGTAATTATTAGCTGTGTGAGGCTTGTGTAGGCCACGGCTTGTGTAAAACCCTCAGCTAGGAGGATTCAGTGCTTATGATGGTCCATCTGTGCAACTGTTCTTTGTACAGTGATTTCAATGTTTGCATTCTTTCTCCACCCTACCTAGTTCCATTCCAATATGTTCTTTACCCTCACAACTAATTCACAGCCAAATCCAACTTTTTTTGCTAAAATGGAAAACACAATTGCCAAAACACGCTGTAGCAAATCTTGGCTTGTCATTGCCAAGATATTGTGGCCACTACAAATCAGTGCAGTGATTATAAATGAACAAGAGGTAACAACATAACCACATCAGATTTTTTTCTAACATTTCCTAATAAAAGGTTGACTTCTATGGTGGATTATGATTGACCACAAAACCCTAGCCAACATTGTGTGTGTGGGGAAGGGCATTAAAGTGTTAGTTGGTCTTGCCAGCATTTATTTTTTAAATTACTGTACTTGCGTTTTCTGATCCCGTGGTGTAAGCTGATCCCCTCAATCCTAATTTACACTGAATATTAGAAGGGGTGAATTAGCAACATTTTTATGTGTGTCTTACACTATACAGATTGCTTACAATTTTGTAAAAAATGAGTCCACCTACCAACCATTCGAATGTTTGATGAAGGTATGTTGTTATTTTGTACATTTGTATGTCTGTTTTATAGATTGAAGAAACACCATTATTATGTGCTATGAGACACCAACCACCTGCACCAGAAGACTTGATGCTACTGATGGTTGAAAAAGCTACAGTAGGGAATATAGAACATGAAATCCTGGTAAATGAAATTCAATAGCATTGTATGTTATTCAAAAAACAAAACATGTATATATATTATATACCGGTAATAAACTAATTAACTCAGTAAATTACAGTCAATTATTTCATTCTGGACTAGCGGTGAGATTTTTTATTGTTATATTTAAAACTGAGTAGCCAGCCTATGATCATCATTTCAAAATATAATATATAAATAAGAATTTTTTTTAATGTGAGGGATAATCGTGTTTATAGATTAATTTATACTATTTACTGGCTATATTTTTGACAAGAAAATGTTATACTGTATCACAATTAGTCTTGCTTGAAAATATAAATTGAAATTGTGTCTTAGAAGAAGTGAAGTTGTCTTTTTAATTATTATGTTGTATGCATGGTTTTACTTGAAAATAATCATTAAAAAACATTGAAATATGTAATCTTTATGTATAAAATTATTAAATATATGCAGCTAATGACATGACATGTTATTGTGGTTAGTTATGTGTATTGTTGGTATGTTTGTAATCCTTAACCTTATTTTATGTTTGTCTTTTAGTTTGGTGAAACTATTATCAGTTGGTTGGCACAGCATATGTATACATCAGCATTGAGATGTGCATTGGAAAAGTCTGCAAGCAAAATAAACAAAAGACAGTCTTCAGTCTTCGTTGGTAAATAAAGTTAATATCACAAACTTTACAGTGCAGAAAAAACCTGAGTCAGCTAAATTGGTTGTAGCTACTGGTGTGTCCACAAAGAATTTTCTTTGGCAACTCCATATCAGAATTTTTCATTTTGAACTATTCCATTCCTCAGGGTTGAATTTTGGGGCCTCAGTGGTTTTCGTGAAATTTTAACCTTTCTTATCATATTTATGCTGATGATAAACAGGTCTATATTTCTTTTAAACTTGCTGAAGAATTTGATGTGAAGATTGAATCTCTCAGAAATTGTATTTCTGAGTTGAAAACTTGGATGTCCGAAAACTTCTAAAAGTAAATGAGCACAAGACAGAATTCATCGTCTTGTTCCCCTCAACAAATGAAAAAATGCCAAGACCTCCACATCAACATTGGGCAATGTCAGATCGATCAAGTACCTCATGTATAGAATTTGGGTATTACGCTTGATTCTTCAATGACTTTGAGTTAGCACATTCTCAAAATCACCAGCTCCTCAACATATCACTTGTGCAATATACATGCATTTGTTACCTCACATCTTGACTTTGGAATTCTCTTGTTTTTTTGGTTTTGATATATATCAGTCGTTAAAAAAAAAAAATTATGACAAGGCATGTAGACTATTGAACACTGTATTTATTTTTGAAAGAAATTTTCGACCAGTCCTCTGGCCTCCATCAGCTCTACTGAATGCACAAGATTGGCTGTTGCAGTTGTATACTGTACAATATAAACAATACAATAGTGATGTAGATGGATTAGGCCAATTATCTAATTTTTTATGCTGTAATATACAAAGTAAAAACCGACAGAGATCAAAGCAGTCAGGTATTGAGATAGTGGTATCTTTATTGAGGCCTATGGTGTGGGTTTTGTGTTCAAGTATAAGTTTGAGTTTGGAAATGCAGTGATCGTTGAGAGATTTAAAATTATTGGCTATGAGTACAAATCTCAAGTCATTCATGTTATTATTAGGAGAATTGAAATGTGTGGCTATTGGAAGGTTCTTACTGGTACGAATTGATGATTTCTGATTATTAAATGAAGGAGGTTTAGTGGTGATGCGTGAGGATGTGAGTAGGGATTTCATATGGCAATATTAAATATAATAAGCCTTGCTGTCAAATATGCACACATATAATGAACGACACAATCACACTCCAAGTCACTAACCACAAAATTCACCCCTCTCGACTCACATGTGGCTCGACTACCAACGTGAATTACATCATAATTGGTAATACATGTGATCATGGCACCTACATCGGTGAAACTGGAGCCTCTTTTAAAAGTAGATTTAATAATCGCAAATCATCAATCCGCACCAGTAAGAACCTTCCAATAGTGTAGTTAGTTTTGCTTCCCACCATATTATTCTACTATGTACACTTGGTTAAGAATTGTTTAATCTTCAACAAAACTATCTCAAAACTTGACCACTTTGATCGCTGTCAGATTTTACTTTGTAAATTACAGCATAAACTATTAGATAATTGGCCTATAATCCATCTACATCACTATTGTATTGCTTATATTGTACAGTATACAACTTGCAACAGCCAATCTTTTGCATTCAGTAAAACTGATGAAGGCCAGAGGACTGGCCGAAAATTTCTTTCAAAAATAAATAGAGTGTTCAATAGTCTACATGCCTTGTCATAATTTTTTGTTTCAACGACTGATATATAATTTGAAGAACACATGTGGATTTACAATGATATATGTATATATATAAATATATATATATATATAAAATGAGTACGAATGCATATAATATATATATATATATATATATATATATATATATATATATATATATATTTATGTAAAAATGGGATAAAAGAGGTCTCAAAATTCCAAGAAAAGGGCATAAAAGCAATAATGATGTGTGTGGTATTTCTTTTTCTGATACAGATTTAAGGTTAAATGTAATTTTGGTTTCTCCTCCTGTAGCACCTTGAGCGCTACTGCAGTGGATACAGTATGTGCGCTTTATGAGTCTTATAATTATTCATTATTATTATTTTTTGCTAAACAGTGCAGTGCACTCTTTGGAAAAAGTGATTACCTCTTGGTGTCACCACTATGAGGACCCTGCACAATCAATTTAGACAAGGCTGTAATGATTAATTATATTGGTCATTATTGTTGTTGTTGTCATTACTGTATTGCTATTATAATCATTGTTTTAATATTCAATACAGTTACAGTAAGTGATCATTCAGAATGAAAATTATACATTACAGTGGTGGATTTACAGGGGCCCAGCCCCCCCCCCCCCCCCACTGGATCCACCCTAAAATCATAAAAAAATTTGAGAAAAAAGAAAATTATTTTCAAATTATCAGTGTAAGAGTGTCATTACCTGCTATGTAGTAAATCATAAATTTTCTTATTTTAGCCCCAGCCATGGTGGGGCTGAGGTGGTATAGACACTCCATCTGTCCTGGGCCCCTCTATTTCAAATTCCTGGATCCGCCATTGCATTATTTAATCTCCGTTTACTTTTTTGTTATATTCAGTAATTAGTTTTCATGTGTTCTGACATTGATTATCATTTTGTAGATGTAGATTATATACCTGTTGGACAAACACCACTGCATTGCTGTCTACATGCTCAGGGTAGTTATGATGATCAGCGAGAAACGGCATTGTGGTTGATAAAATATGGTGCCTCAGTCTACAAGGAAGATGATGTAATGTATAGAAAAAAGAAATGATTCAGAAGGATTAGTTAATGTCTTTATTACAATAATACAAACATTCCTGATAACCAAAACCAACCTAATACATAAGAGCACTGATTTCCATTCTATACGAATGAATTCCATCAATTATTCTTGAACCAATAAATATTGTGATACTGATAGTGTTGGTCATTCCTTTGAATTATTATTTTCACCATTATCATTTATAAATCTTCAAAGCTAAAATATTTCCCTTTGTCATGCTGATGTAGTGTGCAGCTGCCATCCAGTGAAATATACTATAATTTTTCGTATGATCTTGTTATTACAGGACGGGAATACACCTCTTGATTATTATGATCGTAATAAATGTAGTAATTACGAAGTATCAACAAAGAAGGAAAAGAAAGATGAACTTAAAAAATTGCTTATAGGTAAGTTATCTGTTGTACATTAAATATTCCTGAACCTCATTGGCAAAAATCACAGAGCTTGCTTTATTTGGAAGAACCATGTCATAAGCCTCAGCTATAAAGCTTTCTAGGCATGGCTATACCTTAAGTACTAATAGCTAGTTAGGTGCCATCTCAGTGGAGGTCTTGTGGGTCCTGACCCCAGCCTCTTTTTTAGGATGCCTTTTTTTAAGTGGAAGAAGGTAAATATTTTATTCGTCAATCATATCAACTTTATTGTTAATGGAAATTAATTTTAACCAAGTGTTGCATAAGATGAAAATGAAACATACCTGTAAATAAACAATATATATTATTTTAATGTAAAGCTCAGTATTTTAAACTGTATTCTACTTTGATTTTATGGCTGAAATCAAGCAATGGCACAACAGTGTATCCTAAATATTCCAAAACAATTATATGACAGTAATCGCACCTGCAAGATCCTGGAAATGCCACCTTATACTTCTAAAAGAAAAAGATTTCTGATGTTTTAGACTCAGCCCCTTGTTAATATCTCTCATGTAACCTATTGCAAGTGTACTCTGCCAACCAAACTTGTCACTGAAGAAACAGCAAACAAATCCACACCTATTACATGCACTCGATAGATGTGATCCATGCATAGAGGCTTTTCTGCATGGGTATGCTATAAAAGTCCCAATTATTATTCATTTTTAAAGCATAATTATTTCAGTAATTTAGCTTCCTCATGTAGTGGAAATATTTATCAAATTATCTGTCATTCTACACAGCAACGATGAATCAAAAGTAAAAAGAATGAAAAAGTAAACAAAAATTTAACAAAAATATCAACTTCACATAACATTTTGAAAAATTAAGGCAAAAAAACACTACAAAATTAAAATGGAAATGTACAATTTATGTAACGAATTATCAATCATAGTTATCTGGAAGTTGTGGGTTGGATTTCTACCCAAACGTACTGAGCACTCAGTATGATAACATGTCGGATAGGGCAAAAATCAATTTTATGATATGCAAGGTTTATATAATTAATAATATAAACGTAATAGAAAATACTATACATTTGTACTCTGTATTAATCAATTCCTGTATTAATTTCATAACTTTTTATAATAATGTTATTTTCTGTTGGACCTCTTCATGTTCTAGAAGTAGTTAAGTCTAATGTTTCAACAACTTGATATAAACTTACATAATTTGATGTGTTATTTTCAGAAATCAATTTGTACAGTGATGGTAATTTTTTTAAACAAAATAGTCACAGTGTGTTTAATGTAAACTATAAAATGGATGTAAGAAATATGTAGCATAAGAGTATACTAAATAATATTTGTTATATTTTATATCCATAAGAGCTATCAGCTCCAGGACAAATATTAGCGAGAGATCCTGAAGCCATTAAAGCATTCACATATGAAGTCCAGAATGGGAAAATTACGATGGTTAATTCTAGAGTCATGTTCCTTGGGAAAGAAGGGGTCGGCAAGACGAGTTGTGTCCGTTCCATGCTTGGCAAAGTGTAAGTACATAACAAGGCCTTGTTTTTTAGGTAATTGTATAGTCTGTTGGCTTGCAGTCAGAGCCACAGTATTACAATATTCTTATAGTATCATATATGTTCATTACTCCTAGGCAACTGACTATCCAGGATTTGTTTGCAATTGTTTAAAGGATTTTAAAAGGGCATTTCTGCCCATTGGCTTTTGATATAGCTGTCATTTTCAAAGGGTTTAATTTTTTACTTAGTATGCATTGAGTACAGTACTACACCACACACACACACAACACATCACTATGAGCTTGTCACACTTTATTATCTCAACTGTTATTCAAAAACTAATTTAATGTTTGAATAAAACCTAATACTAGAAATTGCAAGTGAAGTGCTGCGAAGCGTTGGTACCGTGTTTGCCAGTCTACAACACATTACATATTGACACCATTTTGTTACTGAGTGCCTCCAGAGCTTGTCGCACTTTATTATGGCTATTTCAACTGTTATTCAAAAACTAATTTAATGTTTGAATAAAAACATAATGTAAGCATGAAAACATAGCATATACAGTAGTAATTATCCTATGTATATTTGATGGTGAATATAAGTTTACAATGCATACTAAGAATATAAAGCTTAACATACTATGTTATGTACTAACATACTCTGTTGCTGATTTAGAAGTTTATATAGTGCGAAAATAAAAAAAATAAAAATATTATTTTAAAAGTTAAAGAAAAGGTTTGGTATAAATATGTCCTTTCTTAAATGTATAAGTCCATTGCATATAATATAATTAACTTAACATTTTTCCTGTTTCTTAGTATTCATTGATTTGGTAAAATTATAGTTACATAATAAATTATTATTTTATTATTACTATGTTTATATAAATGTCAATAGATGTAGAAACAACGAACCATCAACAGATGGTATTGTAACAACAACAGTATTTCATACAGTTAATGGTGATTTCAGCGAATGGAAGGAACAAAATGATGTGGATGGTATGAATATTATACTTTCTTGAAATGAAATATACATAATTTAATTTACAAATTCACTGTCTAAATAATATACACTGTTATTTTTATGAATTATTTTGATGACATGTTTTTGCAAATAGAATGAACAAAAGGATGTGGATGGTATTAATATTATACATTCTTAGAATATAATTTAATTTACAAATTCACTGTCTAAAATATTATAATTCGTTATTTTTATAAATTAATTAATGACGTTTTTTCTTGAAATCTTTTCAATATTGTACAGTTTGTGAATTAACCAAGCAGATACGTGAGCATACCATTGCAGAAAATGTCGCCAAAAAGCTGAAGCAGCCAAAAAGCCATCAAAACTCATCTAATTCTGCATCATCCAGTTCTACAGCCTCTTCAACAGTAAATTTTTATTTATTTTAATATGCAAAAATTACTTTAAAAACTTTTATTGAAAGATTTTCTTTTAAATTTTGAATATGTATTTTTTACTTAGCGTTCAGCCTAATATGAAAATCACTGGTTCGAATTGCTGTGTACATTTTCAACTGACCTAGATTAGTGATTCTTAAATGTTTAATTACAGATGCCATCAGAAGCAGCAAAAAGTATGACAAGCTATACCAGTAAACTCCCTGAAGAAGGAATTCATAAGAAACTTGTTGCTGAACTTGCTAAATCTGCCAGTGTCCATCCGGATAACCCATTAGAACAATTAAGTGCATCTGGGGAGGGATTTGACAAGAGTTTTGTACCAAGAGATGTCACATGCATTTGGGACTATGCTGGTCAGCTGACTTACTATATATTACACAGAGTAAGTAATAAATTCTACTGAAAGCTATATTTCAAAATTACTGTATGTTTTCTTGTGATTTGGCATGCGACTCTGGTGAGTAGTGGAGCAATGGTCTTGTGGTAAAGGTGGTTGACTTCCACTCCCATTTTCCTAGGTTTCAATCCTTTTAGGAGCCATTAACATTAATGTTGAAAATTAGTTTATAGAACATCACAGTTTATATTTATTCAAAAAAGCTCCTGAATATCAGCTGAATTTCTGGCCTTAGCTGGAAGTTTTACCCTCTATATGTGGTTCAAATCAAATATTATTTTTTTGTATTGTCTGTGTACCTGTATAATGTTAGTTGTTGTAGTATTTGCAGGATTTCAATCTCTCTTCTTAAGTGACTTCATTTTTCAATGATCAGTCAGGGGTGGCACCAGTGGGGCCGGGAGAAAAGTCCCAATTCATCGTGAAAAAAAAATATTTTTCTGCATATTAGTAAAAATTGACTTTATATTATGCATTTGATGGAATAAGCATTTGAACCCCATTGAATTGTAATATATTTCGGGGCTTCTTGCCCTGGAAAACTTTAAGAGATTTTGTGACGGCCGACCACAGCCACTTTCCTCTCATCGGGGACGTCATTATTCCTCCTCCAATTTCAAATCTTTGCGCCACCCCTCTGTTTGTTTGTAACATGCCTGATTTTATTAATTATTTTTTAAGTTTAAATTTGTTTCTTCTTCTTCCTAGTTAGTTCTGACAGATGGATACTACTGTGTTGTATTCAGTGTGTTAGATGATTTGGACGCCCTTGCAACACCAAGAGATTTCCAGCAAGTAAATACACCACTTAATCTTCATTGCAGTTGTTTAAACCTTAATTAGTTTTAATTCATCAATTAATCATATACCATTTTTGTTTATTTATTCAGGGACAATTTGAAATGACAAATCTTCAGATGAATGTGTTTTGGATGCGGTCAATATATGAACACGCTGTACTACCCTATCCTGGAAGGACAAAGAAGTTAATCAATGGCATATCCTCACCAACGATAAGTTTAGTTGCCACACACAAAGATAAATTATTGGGGACCGAGTCAAAAAATGACAAGCTGGTGAGACATTTTCTGTTTTATAGTAAAATTACAGTGTTTTTTCTTTAAATCTTCAAAACATTTACTAATACAGTACTTTCAATTTTGTTCAAAGATCACAACCAAGTTCAAAAGAATATTTGATGAAATAAAAGGAACACCATATGCAAGCCATGTGGATCGTGAGATGTATGTTGTAGATAACACTGTGGCTATTGATGAAGGGATTGAGAAATTGAAGAAGAATGTTGGAAAATACATGAAGTCAACGGCAAAACCTATTCCCACTAGCTGGGTTGATTTCCAATCCAAAGTACAAGATGTTGGAAAAACAAAACTCCGTCTTTCTTTAGATGAGGTAACATGCTTGCTTATTCTTTTAGATTAGCCATTCAAATTTATAGTTTTAATTATTGAGGATTCCTTTCGATTTAAATAGAATTTAATGGTTGTATTTACAAAGTTACCATCACATTGGTTAATCTTTTATTTTCTTATTTATTTAGCATTTCGTGTCCATTTTAGTGATGTTATTGTAATATGTTTTTATGGTCTATTGTTCAACTTCAAATTTTTATGACAAAAATTGCAATAAAGCTTCTCGTATCGTATTGATTATGATTATGATTTTTTCAATGGAATTCTCTTCTCATTCAAAATTTTTTAAGGTCGCAGAAATTGCATCTAAATGTGGAATTTCTAAAGCAATGCTTAACACTGTCCTCGATTATCTAAATGACACTGGAATAATTCTGTACTCTAAGACTAATGAGAAGTTAAAGTACACGGTTATTACGGACTTGCGCATGATGATCGACATTGTGACAAAAGTCATCACGGTAGTGAAACCTGATGATATTGACAAGGTAAGCAATATACTGTAGCAATTACCTCCTATACTTAACTTCAGGTGGTTATTTTGTTTTATCATTTTTATGATGTTTAATAATTATGTTCATATTTTCTTGTAGTTACCTATACTGATGCAATGGAATAAGCTCGACAGTGAGGGAATTCTACAAGAGCAATTGCTACGTCATTTGTGGCGATTTGAGATAGAGAAAGATGCCAGCAACTTTGATGTTTTTGTAGAACTAATGAAAAAGTTTGGATTGCTGTTTGAGAAACAAAAGGTAAGCTTCTTCTTATCATTTAGCAGAAGTAACTCTTTCTTAATATGTATGTGCATAAATTTTCAAACCTTTTTGAGATTCATAATATGCCACATCAATGCTCATGTTTTCAAAGGGATCTCAAACTGGTAACCGAATATTCATGGTTCCCACTCGGATGCAAATCAATAAAGAGGGCTTGGAAGTTAAGGAAGACGAGCAGCAAACGGTATCGATTTATGTGACGCCTATCGACTTCCTACCGGATGCTGTCTACAATTTGCTGGTCGTTTCATTTTTAGACTTGATGAATGACAAAGGTAGGAGTGGTGATCATGTGGAATTGTTTCGGAATCGTAGTGACTTTGACTTAGATGATGAGCATGTAGTGAGTCTAGGAGCTGTCAAAATCAAGAACAGGCATGCATTGAAGGTAAGATGCATTGCTAAATGTTAAGCATGATAATTATATTAATGTAATAAAACTGTCAATGTAGAACTATGGTATAAGAAATATATTTATATATACTAATTCATATAATGTATATTACAGTACATGTTAGCCTAAATTGTTTGGGATTTTGCACTATTTTTGTGCCAGTAAAACATTGTCAGACCAGGTCTGGCAGTTTAGTGTAATTTTTTTGGCAAATAAATCATGAATTGATAGACAGCTATACGTCATATCCACAACAGCTCTTAAGCTGGGCAATTACTACAGCCTGCAGTTGTCGGCTAGCCCGATTCGGTGGGAAACACCACAAGCCACTGAAATTAGCATGCGGCGTCGCATCGTCGGCGCTCTCAGGGGGTGGATTTGGATTCGTAGAGCAGTGTGTGCCAAGCTTTAGATAGAAATTTGTGTATTTATATTTATTGTTATGTGCAGACTTCTCCAAGTAAACCCATTGATGAATAAAGTATCCTGTATGTTGTCTTGTCTTATAAACAGATTGAAATATCACGTATGATAAAAGTTGATGAACATGGCAATGAAGAAACTCTCGAACCACATCCTAGCGTCTGCATGGAGGTAAGTTTCCATAAGCAAATGCTGTTCGTTTTAGTCATTTTTTAAATAGAAATTAAGGAGGTTTTGAAAAACCTAATGGTAATTTTCTTTATTAATACTTCTTTAAATGTCTTTTGTCAAGCCTTTAGACCCACTTGCTAATGCTTCAAGACAGATTCCCATTCTTTAGCAACTGCTTATCAACAAATCTTTGATTAAAACTATAGGTTTTGTAAATACAGTAACTAGTTTTAAGTGAAGGGATTTTACTAAATGTTTATGGATTTTGTGGGATTTTTATGGTATATTCAGTACAATTGCAGTAGGGAGAGTAAGTGGGTGTGCAAAAATTGTCCAATTGTGGTACGGGGGAAGACTTAAAATGCCTGATGGGGGTCAAAGTTAACAGCTGTTTGGATCGCATCTACAACTACATCGGTGCTGAAGTTTGTCCAATGGATTTATAATCAATATCAGGTTGTACTCCTTGAAAAGTATTGTACTATTTTTACCTTTTTTTTTGGCTCCGATGAGGAGCTTTAGGAATATCCGGCTGATTGTGCTTTTCTTGCTGATTGACTGCTTTTTTGCTGATTGATTGATTTTTATCTATTTTTTAGAGGAACAATTACTGGCTCAAGTCTAGTTCTATTTTTTAGAGAAAAAAATAACGGGCCCGTCTGGGAATTGAGCCAAGGACCTCTCACACCCTAACCTACATTCCTGCCTTTAGACCAACGTTTATAATTTTGAATTTTTGATTGATTGCTTAAAAGATCTTTTTTGTATGGGCCAACAAACTCTACTGCTTCTATTATACTGCCCTTATTAGAGCTTTAGAGATTGTGAGAACTTTTTTTATTTGGGTGATCAGAAAATGAATGTCTCTCTTTTATTGATTGGGGGCCATTTAGAGGTCTTGGTTGCATTGCTAGAATCCCAACAAAATTGAGATTTATACATATTGCATATGCACCTATAAAAAATTATCAGTATTATTTTATTTTTATCAGGTATTAAGTTACCTCCGACAGCAGTTGAAAACTGTGTATGTTACTACAGAAGGAGTTGGCTATGAGTTACGCATTTTTTGCAATGCCTGTGAACCTACGCTGCGACCGTTGCATAAACTTGAGGAATGTTTAAAGAAAGGTAGCGTGCGTTGTGGAATGAAGAATGTTGCAATGACTCGTATCAGACGACTCTTTTCAACAGGTTGGTTAACGAGTACCATTTGTATACGAAATTGGTGTTTATATTTTATACCATTTGTTTTCGTTAAGATAAAAATTTTCTATTGAATACTGAAAGTATTTGCAAGTAAAAATAAATGGTAACAATATTTTAGTAATGAAGGCAGTCAGAATGCTCTACAAATGTCCCTCTTTCCCTGGCAACAACAAAAGAATATGCAAATTATAATTTATGCCCTACCATAACCAAGGACTTATAACTGTTACCAGGATTGTAAGTATATCATGGATAATTTTAATGCACTAGTTATTTGATAACTTCATTCCAATTTGTTTTGTGTCTTTTTTCTGCATTTTTATAAGCGGTTAGTCATGGCCTAGGCTACTCCTGTGCCTAGGCTAGCATTTGTGATGTTCATTGTAGTACAGTAGTACAAAACAAAATTACATCAATTTAAAATTAAATTTGTGAACATACTTGCCTTATATCTTAACTAGCAGGTTTTTTTTATTGGTAGATTGTTTTGTTTTTAAGCGTGTGTGAATTGCATGCCATGTGAAATTAGTACCCTTTCTTTACTTTGTTTTTTATGGTACCATAATTCTCGGCCAGGCCTAGCTGTACCCCTAGCCGACACGCAGTGTGGCTAAGGAAATTTTTTTTTTTTTTTTGAGCATGTGCAGATTGTGCTTATCTGGCTCATTAGCATAACAATATTACACATAAGGCTAATTCAAGTTAGACGGCTTAAACCAGCCAGCTTCCTATCCTGGTAACAGTTATTGCTATAACCCTCCCTCGTGGACAATAAATCTTTTCTCATGCTCGCCAGAAACATTCCAGGTCTGATGTACAGTATTCAATTCAATCTTTTATTGCAGCAGAAAGGTTTATCAATTCATCAATCATGATTTAATATGTAACAAAATGCTAGGTGAGAAGTTACACAATACATTAAGTGAATATGACACTGTTAATTTTAAGAGCCCAAAATTTTATGATTTTATGACAGGTTTTGATGATAACTCTGCACAAGAAATCCTGAATTTTCTGGCACTTCAGACCTTGATTGTTGGTTGTGGAACTAAAGAACTACGGAGGTACTTTCTAGACAAATCTAATCTTGCGCAATCAGAAGTTACACCATTTCTGACCAGGGAGAGGCATGGATTATTAATGGATGTTGATTTTGGAGATGAGGCGACAACAGTTTTTTCATCAACCAGCAATATTGCTGCATTCCATATGAGCATCATGGTGAAGTTAATTCGCTACTGTTGCCACAACACCAAAGCAGAAGACTTCTGGGAGAACCCTAAGGATGATGACAATTCTGAGCTGGCAAATCTTGTCCGCATCTATCAATACAAGAAAACTGTTCTCGACTGCAGTTACAGCAACAGTGTCACAGAGGAGGAGTTTGATAAGCGATGGAAGGAACTCACTGCTATTTTTACAGGTGTTGGGGTTCCTGTTGAAGACATTGAGAATTACCGCGACCCGTGGCATTATAAAGATGGAGCCATGGAAGGTAACTTGTCAATATTAATAATGGCTGCTGTTAATGCTAATTCTGCTGCTGATGATAAGTACTGTACCTGTCCAGTCAATTTGTAGATTGACCTGGCCAGAACTAATTGCAACAGAAATAATTTTTGCGGAATCTGTTTCAGAAATATACCATAAATAACTTACTAAAATCTAAAATTTAGGGTAACATTGTGAATTTCAAAGATATTTAGTTAATAGTTAGTTAATATCCAATGGTTTACTGTGGCACAATGGCCAACTGCTGCATATAAAAACCTGTTGTTGCTAACAAAAAATAGTTCAATAAATAGATGCTCATGCGAAAACACAAAATCAAACCAGGCGCATTCAACACAATGATCAGCGAAATTGTGCACACTGTTATGCATTGCCGGATAATATTTTTATTTATTTATTTCCAGGCCAGCAGCGAAAAAATTGCTACTTTCAGGTTGGAAAAAAAAAAAATATAAAAATAGATAAATACAAACAATCTCAAAATACATTATTAACTACAGTAACCTCTACCCCACTATGAACATAATTATAGAATCATGAAACTAAACAGAGTCACAAAGACAATACCGGGATACTTTTTAAAATGAGCAATTGGAAATGTTTAAAACCAGTCAAAAAGATACCACAGTACATTGATTAACAGGCACATATCCAGTAGGATCCCCCCTTTAAAATTTCAATACATATTAATGTAATGTATTGAAATAATCACTACTTATCTAAAAAAAATGAACAAAGTATATTTGATAAATAGTTTGATATAATTTGTAATACAGTATCTCTAGCTATGTTCTGACGATCACTACTAGTACTATCCGATGCAAGATAATTAGAAACCCAGTCAATTTTGCGTCTACACGATAGTTACATGGATAGTTACAGCGCTTATACTCTGATATAAAAAGGTTGAAGAATAAAGTGATTTCAATTGATCTCATGATGATATTTCAATAAAACGAAGATGACACGGGGGATTAGCAGACTTCTCAAGTTTGTAAATTGCATTTTCGTAACATGTCTTCAGATTTTTGCAGAGTTTGATCCTGAAATATACACACATCTTAATACTAAAAGTTTGAAAAAATCCAACCTGGGGAACATTGTTAATTTTAAAGATATTTAATGAGTTAACATCCAATGGTTTATTGTGTTGCATTGCACAACTGCTGCGTTGAAGCATATAAAAGCCTGTTGTTGCTAATGAAGAAATGGTTAAAGCATAATGGACACCCACGCGGCGGGAACGCAGTTGAATCAATCCAGACGCGTTAGTAATACAATTATCAGCGCATGCGGCTGCTGTCTGATTTGATTTTTTGTCAGTTAAGTAGTTTGTTATCATCATTCGAGGAATAAATTTTTCCTAAATGGTTATATAGTGGTTTAATTTTTATATAATTTTGATTTTTGTTAGTTGACTTGTATTATTCAAAATTCAATATTTCCATAGCCATAGTGTAGAACATATTTAGGGAATATCATTCAATCAAATTATGTTTGGTTTTAATATTAGTAGCAAATATTAAATTAACTGAAATAATGTTCTGGATCGTACTGAAAGGGCGAAGAGAATATATAAAAAAAATACTTCTATGCTGTATTACTGTAGCAATATTAAAATTAAATTAAATGTTCAATAAGGTCGGCATGTTCTAAAAAATAATATCTGTTGCAGTTAGTTCTAGGTTCATTATAATTCATTATCAGATTGACTGGACTACTGCTACTCAAGTTTGATTTTGATTCTATTGCTGCTGCTGCTGATTCTATTTCTGAATCAGATTCTGCTGATAATTCTGCTGCTGTACTGAGTCTGCTTTTACTGATGATGATTTTGCTGCTGTGGCTGAATCTAACAGCTACTACTCATGCTGATTATTAATAAATAATAATAATTAATAGTTGGATTTGTGTAGCGCATCATGCATAAAAGCATCCATGCGCTTGGTGGTTGAGTTTGATATTTTTAAAGTGGGAAGTGGAAAAAGAATTGTAGCCCTTTAAAATTAAATTTACTCCCTAAACTAAAGCTAGTTTGTTGGCCATTGGCTCAGAAGAGTTCATCCACCCTTTGTTGGTTTTTTTGTCTTGCTGCTGGGTGTCCTTCCTCCCTTCCACCAGAGGCCACTAGAATCATCCAATGGCAGCTAGACAGGATGCAGTTTATAACGTTGTACCCAGGACACTATTATAAACTTGTACTACACTTAAGTAAGCTAAAAACTAATTCTGCTCCTGCTGATGATGATACTAACTCTGGTGCTGAGTCGGATGCTGCTGATGCTGATTTTTCTGATGCTGCTAATCTTTCTGATGCTGCTGATATGCAATAACATCAGATTTGTGGTTCAGGTTGTGTAAGGCATAATTGTAATTATGAAAACTCGAAATTAAATAAACTTACTGTTGCAAATTATTTAAATTTCCATTTCTTTATTCATCAGAAGTAGGTATTGGGCACACTGTCATTGAAGAAATCAAGAATTTCCAGGCTATTTCATCAGCTGTCGTTGATGTTGGTACTGCAACCATGAGAGATTACATATTAGAGGTTAATAAAATTAACAAGAACGATGTAGGAAATTATCTACTCTCCGAGAAGAGTAAAAATAGCTTTAAGAATGCATGGAAAAATATCAGTCAAGATCAGAGGTCTAAAATGTTCACAACATCAGCTGACATAGATACGTTTGATATTTCTATTATGTATTTAATAATTCGAAACTGCTCCAATGGCATCCCAGAGTCATTTTGGAAAGAACCATTTAGATTGCCTAACTTGGTGCAAATCCACAACTACAGGAACACAAAGCTGGCACATTCCCCCAACAGTAGAATGTCAAATAAAGAATTTGAAATTGAATGGAAGAAAGTGAGATCAATGTTGCATGCTGCAGGTGCTTCTTTAACCGACATAGACAAATATAAGGCACTAAGATTTATCAACTAAATGCATAATTCTACTTTGTATTTAAATTTCTGCTGCAAAATATGAACGCATGTGTTTGTTGTATATTTTTGTCCACTAACATGACATTGTAAACATTTCAGCACGGAGCAATATTTCTGATTTTTAACTTGTCTGGTTTAATAGCAAAACACTTTGGGTACCAGGGGTACACAATCACAACTTTATTAATTAGTGTTTACACACCAGTTGTAAATTGTAGCTTGCAGTGTCATAATGCAAAGAAATTGAACAGTACTGTCGTAGCATTGTTTAAAAATTACTTAAAACTTTAAATGTTTATGTGTGTGTTTATTAACGTTATCTACTGTGGTATCAGCACCACTTTATGCTAAAGCTCCTTAATTTTATTAATAATAATAATAATAATAATAATAATAATGTGAAGCTCTATGAGCTTACATAATCATTACCCATGTCATTCGATTATGGAACACGAACTCAGGCTCCTGGGGAAGTATTCCGTAAAATTTGGTAACATTTGCACATTTTGGCATTTAACCCTACCAGGTACCCACTTATACTCCTGGGTGGAGAGAAGCAATGCAGATAAAGTGCTTTGCCCAAGGACGCAAGTGAAATGCACAGCGAGGGATTGAAACCCTGACCATGAGGTTGGGAAAACCATCCTTACTGTGCCAAACCACTTCCATTAAGGGATGTCATTGTACAATAATAGGCAGTTTTTCCCGCACGACTTTAACCTTAAACTTTAACGTCAGTAACCAAAATGCACGCGATAGCTCCCCCCTTTTTGTAAACAAATCGAAGTATGCATGCGCAAACCCATAACTAACATACATCGAGCACGTAAAATCCTGAAATTAACGTCATTATGACGTTATCGGTTAACCTTAACGTCGTGCAGCGAAAACTACCAATTAATGAAAATGTAGATTTTTGAACAATCAAAGCTTAATACTGTATTTATTGTACTTACTTGGTACTTGGCATTCCATGACAGGAATATCTGTCTGTCATTGACTGATAAACAGTTGACTAAATACACTGCTGATATACTTATTCAGAGAGAGATCAGACTGGTACTTTACAATTGACTTATAATTTAGTTTCTTATTAATTTACATACATGCTACTTATAGATGATAGTTTAATATTGTGAATGGAAACTGTTCCTGATAAATTGATGTCTATCAACCTGGCTGTTTTTACTTGCCTTCTGGGGGATAGAAGAAGTTGTCTTCCTATGCACTTGTTCGAAGTGAGATTGAGCAAAAACAAATGAAACTTTTTAAGAATCTTGGCTATGTATTCGCATTATAGATAGAGTTTAAGTAGGTTTCAAGAAGAATGTAGATATTCACCAAGGAATTTAGATTCTTTAAATTATGTTTACCATCACCAACCACAGAATTTATGAAACAATTTGAGGTTTTTGAAGAATCAACTTAACATTTACTAATGAAAGATCAACAAGAAATAAACTGTAGACATTTTTCAAATCAGGGTTGTTTTAAAGTGCTATGTTTTCACATTATAGATAGAGTTTAAATAGGTTTCAAGAAGAATCTAGATATTCAATAAGGAATTTAGACCCTTTAAATTATGTTTACAGTCACTAACCACAGAATTTAAGAAGTGATTGATTTCATACAGGGGTATATTTTTATGGCACACACTGTAAAAAGATTTTGATTTAGAAAAAAGAAGATATTTGATATAAGAACATTTGTAATTAAGCAGTAGGTTGTACTGATAACCCTTTTGTGTGCGTTTCGTTGTCATTTGTACATTTTATCACAATCTTTTGTAAAAACCACCATTTGGTTGAAAAGTGTATCATGCTGAAATATAAATTGATTTTACCCTTTATTGATCATATACACATGCCATGACATAATATGTAATTATAACAACTGAATTTTAACATTAAAAATATTTTATTGTAATGAGAACTTAAGTATACAGATTAAGTAATTCAAATATGTTTGAATTCAATTTTTCAATTTTTAGCGTGCCAGACAGTGCATCTTTTGATGTATACATTTTTTTTCAATCTACAAAGTTTATTTTATATCTACAACAAATGAAACTGTACAGTAAAATCATTTATGAGGCTAGGTATGAAGTGCTGTCTAAAATATTTCTAATGTACACTGGGCATGATATACATTTTTTGTTTGTAAATTTTTATCCATTTTAAGTCATTTAAATGTTTTATTTGGTATAAAAGCATTGCATTGATTTTCATTTAGATAAATAAATGTTACTTTGACTTGGAAGATGTTTTTGTTGAGTGTGAATAATTCCTGTGCTGTAAATTTATTTAAACCCAAGAGACTGAGTGATTGGAATGCAGGCATCCTACCACCAAGTTGGAGTCCTCACAGGACATTCTTAAATACAAATTAAACTTTACAATTGTAACATCAATTGTTCTTATATATTAACACTCTGTTTATGCCATTTACCAAATTGTGAATATACAGTATCACAGGTGCGACAAGGCAAAGATAACAGCGAGTTAATTATAGAGGGCGTGCTACTGGATGAAATGAACCAGGAAGTCTTGTCGAATGGGAAAACCCGCAGTCGAACGGAAAGCGTATCTTCCGAATATCTGCGTACAGTCTTCTACACAGGGAACAGGAGTTTACCTTACAAAAAGGTGTTATTATTAGAGAAATAATAATAATGCACTTTATTACTGTAACACTTCTATCTTCAAAAATTGTATTTTTACCTACTGTGTGCTACAAACGATATTCGGCGCTAATGCACTTTAGGGCGCTTGACGCCATCTTGTGTGTTTACAAAAATGAAAACGAACCCTGAACATGACCGTTGAACTTTTCAACTTTCTGTTTTTCGGTGACCTGTGCCCTCTACACGTTGAGACAAATGCAATTGCATCCTGCTGCAGACCGGCAGCGAGGCGAGGTCAGCTACGCTTTGCAAAAGCAGCCAGACATTGCAAAATAGTTAATGCAAAAGAATAGCCTGGGCGATACCATTTTCACGAAGGTAAATTGACTTTCGACATAAACCTTGTACAAAAAAAAATATGATCGACCACTTTTATGGTTGCTGCCCTCTACAGTATTTCAACGTCAGGTTAAGTTATTGTAGGTGGTGGACAACCCTGGTTAAACTAACCCAGTAGTCATGGTTGGGGCGAGTGGATACAGAAAGGTTCTGTATTCGGGGGTGCAGGGCGAAGGCCTTGATAAAGCAGACTAAATGTTGTGGCAGATAATGTCCTGGTTTATTTGTCTCCTGTCTCTTTTTTTGTGGACTGATTATTATTTGTTTTTCTAGATGCTCAGATGTGCTTTCCAGCACTGGTCTGTTAATCAGTGGCGGATCTGGAGGGTGGTGGTGAGGGGGGAGGGGATTAATAGGGTGGCTACCCACCCCCTTCGTTTACTGTGAGAAAAAAATTATGGTCACTCGTCTTGCGTGTGTGCTCTTCGTGTACACTTTCTATTTGATGCCTAATTTTTTTTCAGGACGGCCACCTAAGATCGTCCAGCAGTCTACTAATTCCAAAAAAAAAATTTCGAAT
>NW_022716875.1:0-1105 GCF_011630105.1 Anneissia japonica
CTCTGAAGGTGATCCAATTTTTTTGTGGAAGGTTGGTTAGTTTTGCAGGGGTACAGAGGTCCTACCTTGGAAACTGTGTTTACTTGGATGCCCAGAAAATATATGAAATAATTATGATGAAGATGAGAGGACGATAATAATGATGACGGTGATGATGGTGATTATGTTGATGATAATGATGAGAGGACGATAATAACGATGACGGTGATGATGGGTATGATGACGGCGATGGTAATGATGTCGATGATGATGACAGGTGGTGGCATGATTGGAGTTATGACACTAATAGAGACTCTGAAGTGAAGTGTGTTGAAACTGGAAACAAGTGGAAAAGAGCCGACTCCAACCGCCAAAATTGTATAAATATTTAATTGTTAATTTACATTTATACCTCTAAACATTTTAAAAAATCAATCTTAATTACCGTACTAAATTAAATGTATCGTCAAAAAATAAAAATGTACATAGGCAATACATAAACAAGCACATAGTGGATTTTTGTTTAAATATAACGTAAAAAGACAATGTGATGCGAACATTAATAATAAATTCTTATAATTATTTTATAGGTATCCGTATATATATATATATATTTGAATTCTGTTCAACAGTGAAGCCTCCGTGGTCTAATGGTTACGACGCTCGCCTTGACAGCGAGAGGTCGCAGGTTCGAGTCCAGCCAGAGACATTTTATTCACAATTTCTTTATTTATTTATTTATTTACAGGACTACATTCGTTGAGAGCTATGCTACACGATGTATTATTATGTCCTTTATGTATTTACACTGTACTTACCTTCCTTTGATGATTACTATATAACTTAACAGTGTTAACGGCTATCTTGATTATAATTGAGAAAAGGTGGTCGGGCCAAAGCTGGTTCGGTCGGTGCGGTTCCAACGCACCGACCGAACTGTCTCTGTCTCACAGCCACAAATATTATTTGCCAACTGATTCTCTCTTGTGTAGCCTTATTGTGGACCTCCTGTAGTTTTTATAGTTTATAATTTTAAAATAATTTTCTAAAGTTACAACGCCTGAGGCTTTTGAGAAGTAAATAGTTTAGTGGTTAAGATACTTGACTTCTAATCCCAGGGTTCTGG
>NW_022716876.1:0-535 GCF_011630105.1 Anneissia japonica
TGCCTTTTTCCTAACATTAAGTTTAAATTTCTGTTTATACAACTTATATACATGGCCTCTGGTTAAAGAATAATCTGATCTTGTAAACAAGCGCTCAGGGTCCAAAAGATCAATACCTTGAAAAATCTTAAAGGTCTGAATGACATCTGCTCGTTTTTTTCTAAATAACAAAATTGGCAAATTAAGAGCCTTAAGTCTCTCCACATAAGCTTTGTCACTCAGACTTCTAATTAATCTGGTGGAGCGTTGTTTGACCTTCTCTAATAAATCAGAATCTTTTTTATATTTTGAATTCCAGACACAACTACCTTACTCTATCACAGGACGAACCATTGACTTATAGAGACGCAAAAAACCATTAACTTCAAGAAATTTAAATGCTCTTTTGATCGGACCCAATCTTCTATTTGCTGCTCTTGCAACCTTTAGTGTTTAGAAAAATCCCACTTATCATCAAATAGAATACCAAGATCTGATTCCTCCATAACACGTACAATTTCACATCTTGATGTACCAGTACCAATAAAATATTTGA
>NW_022716877.1:0-908 GCF_011630105.1 Anneissia japonica
AACCCACCGTATAGCGACAATGTTTCAACCAACATAGGCCATAAATCCCTATCTATCATTGATTCATTATTCCCTCCAAACCACCCACTCAGAAAAATATTTAACCGGAACACTTTGAAATTAAGCTAAAGCTGTATGCCCAATGTGAAACAGATAATTTCAAGCCACAACAAGACGCTGCTGAAAAAAGAAACAATAAATTCGACCGCACAAACTAATTGTAATTGCAGGAGAAATGTAACGTGCCCATTAGAAGGTAAATGCTTAACCAAAGGAGTTATATACCAAGCGTCAGTTACCAGATATGACGACCAAACCCAAGAAACGTACATTGGACTAACTGAGCACACATTCAAAACCAGATACAACGGACATAACTGTAACTTCAGGAACAAGACCTAAAAAAATGCTACAACTCTTAGCCAATATATACCGTATGAACCATTAAAGATAACTCTGTCCTGTACTACTCGTTAAAATGTAAAATCCTAGCCAGATGCAAGCCATACTCTTCGGCTCAAAAAAGTGTAATTTATGCCTGATGGAAAAGTATTTCATAATTTGTAAACCAAAAAAGAACATTAAATAACAGAAATGAATTGGTAACTTCATGTAGACACAGAAAAAAAAACATATATTGTGTAAACAACAAGCAATATTTACACCTCAGCTAAACAATGATAGAAACCATAGCAACGTATAGGCCTATTCGCCTTATCTCTTTGCATAAATGTAATTCTTGTACTGACTACCCACTATGTATTTATACCTGATGAATGTGGGTAGCTTTTGACAGAGCTGTCCATACGAAACAAGTTTGTAGTAATAAATGCATATGGAATTTTTCTAAGTTTGTCTACTTTGTTCGTTTAATTTTGCTCCCAACCGGTTGAGCCCTCTCACCCTTG
>NW_022716878.1:0-5417 GCF_011630105.1 Anneissia japonica
TATTATACCATTCTTTTTGACATCAATTTATCATTTCACATTAAATACAATATCTGATGTCAGACTTTTTCCAATATATAATGGAAGATAATGAATACAAATACATGTCACTACTTTTGATGTTATTCCTTGACTATGCAGTACAGTAAACATATTTAAAAGTACAAAACATGTTTTACATGGTGGTCACCTTGAAATTTAATATGGCTGCTAAATGACCTTGACCTAAAATGACATCTGATGAAATAGTTCCAATCAAAAATTGAATTTTGTGAGCTTATGTATGATTTTTCTGTAAAAGACGACCACTTACAAACTATTAAGATTTTCTACGTATTTAACAGAAAAATGAAATTGAATGACCTTAAATGACCATCTGACCATGTCACAAGTGCTATAAATCATTGACCATGAAAATATATTTCTAGACATCATAATTCTTATTGGAAGTGGTTTAGAAGTCGATATATTGACAAATATATGTTTTTCGTGGCAGCCATTTTGAAATTGAAGATGGCCGCCAGAATGACCCCAAATGAAATATTGTAGTTCATAGTAAAAATTTTGAATCCTGAGATCCTGGGTATGATTCTAATGTAAAATTTGACAATTACGTAATTTTAAAGATACCATACAATATTTGACCTTGAATGACCTTAAATGACCAATTTGTGGCAATCTGACCAGGTCAAATATGATATGATGGTATTTCTCGATCATATAAACATACTCTTAGACATTAGAATTATAATTCAAAGTGATTTAGAAGCGGAGATATAGATAAACATAGGTTTTATAAGGCTACCATTTTGAAATCCAAGATGGCCGCCATAATGACCTCGGATGAGGTGGTTCCAGGGAGTTGTTATTAGAAGGAGTCACAACAAAATCCTCTCTTTTGATCAGTCTACTTTTCCGACAAGATAAGAAAGCAGAGAGGTAGATAACGACGAGGTTCAATTACCGAATATGAGCATGCGCAGTAAACCTTCTTATGCTTGTGCGTGACGAAAAAGCATGGCAACTAGAGAGAGTGTCAGTTACATATCTATTAAACAACTAGAGTGCTGACAAGACTGCGCAGCAATGCAGAGTTATGTATGTGTACCATCCAAGATGGCCGTCGTAGTAAAGCGCCACCTTCAGGCTTAGTATACATATTATTACATATTAATAAGCCCTCTGACTGACTATTATTTCATTAATGATAACGAGTAATGGTAATAACAAATTATTAAACTATTGTAGCCAAAACAAGGCCAAGTGAAGCATCTTATTAAAAAAAACTACCAAGGAATAAAAATTAAAATCGTATACATTACACCCAAACACCGCAACGCTCGAGTTTCAAACATACAGGTAACTAGCTGTACTGAACTTTCTGAGTAAATTGGGGGCGCATTTGCAAACGATGGCGCTTAGCGAAATTTGATTGGCTAAATCTATGGTAGCCATCTTGGATGGTACACACACACAGTTCTGCGTATTTCGAACATCGAATACATTGCGGTTAGCGCTCTAGTATTCTTATTATACCTCTATGGTCAGTTATCAACTACACGCTAGCGTCAAACCGATACAACAAATATGCCCCTATATCATTTCCCTGCTACGAAAACATGTTCAGTTTGAACTCAAATTACGTTTCTGTACGAAACTGTAAGAAAATGAGACATAAAGAAAATGATAGTTAACAAGTTGCATAAACTATTTGTCCTAGTTATAAAATGGAGATACGTGAGGAAAATATAAAATATAAAGACAAAATTTTAACAACTGAGGGCGCAAGATCGTCGGAAAAGTACCCTATTGACAAAGGACAGGCAGTTAGTCACGGTTCTCTTTGAAGATTCAGTACACCGCGCTTCGCTCATTGGCTGTAGATAAGTAGATAAATGTGTTGTGACTCCTTCTAAATAACAACTCCCTGGTTTAATAATAAAGTTTATGTATTAGAAATATAATTTTTCATGATCATTATTGAATGATAGTTAAATGTATTAGCTCAAAGTGTACCTAAAATAACACGGAGCTGCACTTATGTTAATTGACGTAACGACTGTAGTAGTTAATTACTGTTATATTAATTAATCCTTGATTGATCTAAATTCGAATAGTTTCGATTAGTTTTATTGACAAAATCATTATCTAGTGTTTTGAATTATGATATAGTATTAATTGCATTTAGGATAATGTTTATTAATTATTAGTAATATTATATTTATTTTTAAATGCAAGTAGCGCGTATAATAGCGCATATATGCATCTTAATGTTTATAAGCCTCGCTCGTCCAGGGGGAAACGAACGGGTCACGATTTATGTTCGTCACGCTTGACTGAGCACATCGTCGAGTGACGACACTTTACAGTAGTAGATGCTAAATTTAGATATATCTGCCAAGGATTAAGTCCTGGCCTATAGGCGGCTATAATATAATGCCTTAATATAGGTACATAACTCTTTTATATTTGTGTACGTGCTTATATATTGTTGTTTTGCTTTACAGTTTAAATCGGTTAACAGTTCATTAGTTCATCGGAACTTAAATCAGATATTGCGTTTGAATAAATGCTACAATTGCGTTACTATATCTACCGTGTTTGAAGTTTATTACGCCCTCTACAATTATACGGTATGTAGTTTGGAACCTACACGTATGTAACAAACTATTTACCAGATAGTCTCATATATTTTATACCGTCAATATAAAATTCCAACTCATTTAGTTATAGGGCATGTAACTCATTTTTATATGTAACTGTACTGTTATTATATTGTATATTATTAATTTAACTGTAATTTAAATATTGTTTGCACTGTATGGTTTTTATATAGTTGTCTTGTAATTCAATCTGTATATGTGTGTGTATTCCTTGCTCTAGAAAGCAAATTTCATGTACTTTTTGAAAAATAAATATTTTTGCTAACAACGATAAGGCCCACAAGACTATTGATAATTGTTAAAAATATATTGGTGTTCTTCTGAATAAACAAATTCATCATCATATTCTGGCATGCCTCTATCTCTTTAACAATTTCCAACGCATTATATGTGTCTCCCTCATTAAGTACTAGTCTGGCCTTAATATAAAGGACAAGTGCGATTGGATGGAGAAACATCCTCCTATAAGAAGAGCTTTTGACTAAATACTGCAGAAGTTCATCAATAGCCCAGGCACTATGGCTTATTTCCCAAAGTATGTTTGTATGTACCTCTATAGCAGCAAGCCTATTAATATATGTTTCCTCTTGTTTAACTCTACACAATATGGGCTCAAACTCGGTTAGTACATCTTTCAGTTCATTGTAATTACCTAATAAATAATGATATTTTATTACAAGGATTTTTCCACCTATGCCTTCGTCGCTCCAGTTGCAAGGGAAGACCATTTCACCTCCTAATTTATAGTAATGCAACGGAGTATCCAGGTACAAAGCGAAAGATTCATCATTACCAATGTTTTGTAGGTATACTAACAAGTAAGTATAGACATCACCTAAATATCTATACAAACGTGTTCTAAACATTTTTCCATATCCCTTCGGCACTATCACTTCAATATTCTTTACAATTGGCATCATAATTTCCATTGGAATTTTTAGAGTGTCTGAGAGATCTAGATTTTCCTGAATACGGTTCGCAAGAACCGTAGGTAAAACAGAAAAGTCACATCCTGCAATTTTAGTAACATCTAGGGAATAATGGTGTGAACGGTATTTGCGTAACGATTCAACCAATATTTCAATCACCTTTGTGGCTTCTGGGTGATTCAAGAGTTTGGTCTTCAGTGTTGTGTAGTCAGCTTCATTGTCTCTATTGATCGCAAGGATATTGCAAATGAAAGTTATGACATACCTTCGAGAATTATCGGAACCACCTTTAGCAGAATCGAAACTGTTCATCACTTCTGTCCAAAGATCACTTTTTATTGCTTCCAATTTTGTTCTTACGTCGCCACAACACTTACTTTTGAGTTGACCAATCAAATTGTGTTTGGGAACAAAATAATGAGGCAGATTTCTGTTTTGATAGCATTCAATTAACCAATCTAGAACTTTTCTTATTAAATCCATCTGACCGTAACCTTTATGTGAAAATGTTTCGCACATCCACAAGCAAGCAGTCTTTATGAAATATGAACAGAATGGCGTTGGTTTGTCAGAATCACTGTATACAAAGCACCTGTTCTTTATTGCTTTAAGGACAAACATGCAGTTAGCGTACGGTTCACATATTTCCTGTATGAGCTCTCTCTCAGGTATAGAAAATGACAATCTCCAATCAGTATTTTTCGACGCACTACCTGTGTGTCCACATGCCACTACAAGACAATTTACACCAGCGATTTTATTTAACAATTCCTGTGATGGCCAGTTGTTTGGCCTATCTCTAGTAAAAAACCCACTAGTGAAAGGTGGCCATGATTGGCATTTTAAGCAATATACTAAATCTATCATTGGTGTTCCACTATCCAGGTATCCTTCATCCACACAAGTTGCTAATGCGGGACCGTGTACAACACTTTTATAGTCCTTCAAGTCAGTTTGATTGGATTTTATGAAATCGTTCGCCTTTAAATATACATCATTGTCAGGGTCACTTTTGAAATCATTGCTTTGTACTTTAAGCTTAAGGTACACAGGCTTATTTGGATCTTGCTCAGCCATTAAAAACCCCTCTCTCAGCTTTTCTTCAGACTGCCACAATACTATTGGAAATATTGGCCTACAGGCCATTTGATCAATATCGCCACGGACCCATTCAGGCATGCCTTCACTCTTACTTCCAACAGAGAAGAATTCCACTGGCCACCATACTTTATTTCTGAACACATTGTTATCCGTTTCTTTTTCAATCCTAATAACTGAGATTTCAGCCAACCTACCAATCATTTCAAGCGTGATGAATTCAGTGGCAAGTTCATCCATCATTCGACATGTTATCTTATTGGTGTGGCCTGCCATACTTGAATATTCATTCACCTAACTGTTGGCCTACAATATCTGCAATTTGATCCACAGTGATGTTTACACGTCGGTATAATACATTGACAAAATATTTATGGTGCACCTGAAAAAAATAAAAAATATTCAACTAAACTGCACTATACGTTATCGAAATGTCCGCCTAGACGTTATTAAAAATAAAGATAATTTAAGTGGTTATTCACTGTATCATTTTGACCAATGAAATTTTGGTACAAAGTACAACATTCTGTACTTTTGAAAACCTGATGGGCGGATCAAGGAGAAGCTGATATTTACATACCCATATTTATGTACTCGAATAAACGCCCTCTCCATTCATATTCATGTTTCACTCCAGTAGAATTATTGTTTTTTTTAAAATCTAGTGGGGATCTATACGTTTTTATGATCATACAATAACACATTTTGGGCAGTAATTGTGTTGTAA
>NW_022716878.1:5514-21957 GCF_011630105.1 Anneissia japonica
ATAGGTGCATGTCTTTTAAAAGAAATTTTAATATTCAGGGTAGCCGCAATATGCAACTATAAAATGTGTCATTAAAATAATAATTCATCTACTCACAGCTGTGAAAATTCAAGGTTTTCCCCTCTTGAAAACGGTCAGGTAAATTTTTCTCATGTCTTATTCTATGTGTGTTTACATACATAAACAAATTGAGTAATTGCATACGATTTTTTTTCCATGAATCAATAAATACCAAAAAAGAAAGGGGGGTCGGGGGGTTCTCCCCCGGAAAAATTTTGATTCCTAGAAGGCGGGAAATAAGCTTTCCCGACTTCTGATGTGTCTTTTAATTACTTTTTATTTCTTCAAAATTCAATTTTTCCCCTCTTGAAAATGATTTAATGAATCAATGAATTCCGAAGAAAAAGGGTGTCCGGGTTACCCCGGAAATATTCGATTTCTAGAATGCGGGAAATGAGCTTTCCTGACTTCTGAAATGTCTTTTAAATGACTTTTTAAGTTCTCCAAAATTTAAGGTGTTTCCCTCTTGAAAACGGTCAGGTAAATTTTCTCGTGTCTTATTTTATGTGTGTATACATACATAAATAAACGCCTATTCTTTTTTCCATGAATCGATAAATCCCAAAAAGAAAGGGTGGTCCAGGGATTATCCCCTGGGAAAATTTTGATTCCTAGATGGCAGTATATAAGCTTTCCTGACACTGAAAGTGTGTTTTATTGACGTTCTTAAAAATTCTAATTTTCTTATTGTATGTAACATAAAAAAAAAAAAAAAAATCAGCTCACGGGTCCAGAAAAGTTAGGTCTAGAATTTTTTTATCTTTTTTTTTTGTTGGCCAAGGGAGGGGTCAGGACCCATTACCCTTCCCCCAGATCCGCCAATGTGAATCGCGAGAAAAATTAACTCGGTTGGGGACTGGATAAACATTCCCTTTCCCATCCTTCGCCTCCTTCCCTCTTTCATTTCTTGCATTTCTTTCAAATCATACAAAAATCTCCAGACATTATATATTTTTTGCCAAAAAGTGGGAGAGGGGGTCCGCCCCCCTGGTTCCGCCGGCCCGTTAAACAGTGTGGGTGAAAGTTTTTTGCAAAAAAAATAGGGGGAGGGGCGTACATCTAATCGCCATTCTAATATTTAACAGATGGCCCAGATATCAATTAAACCAATCAGCTGTTGAATGTATAGGTCTCAAGTCACTCACCCCAATGGCAATAAATCGTGCTTTTAGGCTAGCTAGGCTAGGGTAGGCCTAGCCTAGATAAGACCCTAGCGCCCCGCCTAGGGCCTAGGCTAGCCTACCCGGGTTCTGTTTCCTAGAGATTCTTTCTTTCTTTACCCAGTCAGCAGCAGCTGACTGGGTTCTGTTTCTTAGCAGTTTCTTTACCCAGTCAGCAGCAGCTGACTGGGGTTCTGTTTCTTAGCAGTTTCTTTATTTCTTTCTTTCTGGCAACATTTTAAAAGGCTACTAGTGGCAAACTACTGGACCGATTTAATTAAAACTTGGTGAGTAGGACCGGTGCCACCTCCCATTTATGTTTTATTCACAACTTAGGGTCAAAGGTCACATAAGGGGCATTAGGGTAAAAAAAACCAAAACTCGTATAAAAGACTACTTGTCTCACAAATAACGTAGCACAGTCTTGTCCTTTGCACATATACATTAGCATAAGGCAGAGTTTATAGGGTGTTCGAACAGGAATTAGCGGTCAAAGGTCATTAAGGGGTAATTTTTATCTTTTTTCTGGCAACATTTTAAAACGCTACTAGTGACAAACGGTTGTGCCGAACCAAACCTGGTCAATATAATCGGTGACACCTCGCATATATGGGGTGTTCACTGCTTGGGGTCAAAGGTCACATAGGGGTCATTAGGATAAAAAACTTTCAAAAAAATGAATAAAAGACTTCTTCTGTCACAAATAACATACCACAGAATTGTCCTGGGCACATATGTATTGGCATAAGGTAGGGTGTTTATGGTGTTCAGCGATTTACGGTCAAAGGTCATTAAAGGGTTATACTTTTGTTCTCTCTAGTAACATTTCAAAATGCTACTAATGGCAAACCATTGGACCAAATTCAATCAAATTTCGTCATTAAGAACCGGCGACACCTCCTACACCCCAGTCTGGGATCAGGGTTACATAGGGGTCATCGGGGTCAAATTTTCAAAATAGCCTAATTGAGCTCAAATTTACAAGGAATGATCCTTAGGACCTTCTAAACACGAAAAAATACTCTTCACTCTATATGTCAAAGTTCATAGGTCAAAGATTCAAAATGTTACTAATGGCAAACGAATAAACCGAATTCAATCAAATTTGATCATTAAGAACCAGTGACACCTTCTACACCCCTGTCTGTCATCAGTGGTTACATATGGGTCATCGGGGTCAAATTTTCAAAATAGCCCAATTGAGCTCGAATTTACCAGGAATGATCCTTAGGACCTTCTAAACATGAAAAACTACTCTTCACCTATAGGTCAAAAATCACAAGGGTCACTATAGTGAAAATGATCAAATATTGCTAGTGACTAACGATTGGACCAATTGCATTAGACAGACTCCTACCAAACATGGGGTGTTCACAGGTTGAGGTTAAAGGTCACAGTGGTTATCTCTTAAAAAATGACTGGGTTCATGTTCTATTGAACATAGTATCTCTAGTTTTTTTGTGATATAAGGGGAGGGGGCGCGCGTCGCAGGCGCCCCCCCCCCCACTAAATCCGCCCCTGATGTCTTGAGATTTTTGTATGATTGGAAAGAAATGCAAGAAAAGAAAGATGGAAGGAGGAGGAGAAGAATCGGAAAAAGAATGTCGCGATCATAAGCTAAGATCGGGACTATGTTTTAAATCACAGGTGGGCAAAGCGCGGCCCCCGACAGCGATTTTTTTGCGGCCCGCGAAAATAGATTAAAAAAACCCTATGTGTGTGGCCCGCCAAGCAACATTGGCACGAAAACACCTTGTTTTTACGGCCCGACACCGACCATATTAAAACTGAGAATAAAGTGGTGGAAAAGCGGTGCTTGGAGGTTTTTGCAAGCCCACTGGCAAAATCTAAGTTTGGGTGCGGCCATCGATGTTAAATCAAAAGTTCACTTTGGCCCAACCCTGCTTTAAATGCTTGAATGATGGGGCGGATGCAGAGATTTGGCAGTAGTGGGTGCAGTAGTGTAACTTCACAGCACCTCAACCACACCATGTGGTTGGGGCTGACGTGGGAAATTTTGAGAATATGGACCTCTAGCTACCCGGAAATTACACCCTCATGCCTTAAAAATCTTACCGGTAATTCATATCAACAATAGGCCTGTAATACAACAATTATTTTTTTAAAACTATAATTTAGGTGGTGCGATCGCACAGTCTGCGCCCCCTGTATTTGCCTAAGCAATATTATCATATCCTTCAAATAAAGATCGTAACCTAAGTGTTGGCTACATTGAAATTTAGTCAATTTTATATACTGGCGTAAATATAAAACCAGTTCTAGTCTGTGCCTTCTTTTGTTATGCTCGCGCACGGCTGGTTACTCACAATTTTTTTTTACGCGGCACTATCTACCGTACATTTCAGTGCATACTACGATAGTCACGCTTACTTTACGGTACAGAGCCGCGCCCTATCCAGCCGAATATTTATTATCGATCAGTGACCTTCCCTAAAATGGGTACCTATGTGCACGCGCAGGCTGCGTACAAAGAGATCCTACGGTTGGGCTTGTATTGAAGGGTGCCTCATAATATTGGATTGAAAAAGAAAGCTTGAAAGAGAAGAGGGAGAATTGTTTATTGTATTGTTGGTATTTACATGTTGTCCCCTTTTGAATAAAATCTACTAGTACACATTTTTTTTTTGCTTGGCGATAACATGTTAAGCGTGGTGCAATCTTCCCTTATTTCGCCTAAGCGTGGCTGTCATTTCGTTTTTTCGTATAGCTGGCGAAACCCACGATGGACATCCATATTAGGCCTTTTTGGCTGTGACAAAATATAGTCTATGTATTAGATGGGGTGAAGTTTTTTTTTTTTACAGCTAGTGCCATGTCATGCTTAGGTTATTTTACTTTTATGTTTGCACAATGTATTGAGATAGGGTGAGTAGGCCTACTTTGTAGGGGTCTTATATCACCTTCCCGACCTGATGTCGTCTTTCTTTCTTTTGGTATTGCTATTGAGACCACGAATAATTGCTTTGCTGTGACAAAATATGATAAAATGGGGTGAAGTTTTTATACACGGCCATGTCCTACTTTGAATATATCGTCAAGAATGTACATTTAATATAATTTACAGCACTTATCTTTGAATCTTATTTGTTTTGTAATTTGATATGGACATTGTTTGGAAAACCAGAAATTGATTAATTGATTGATTGATAGTACTTTTTTGTGACAAACGTTAGTTAGTTCATGTGTAGATTATGATGAAATAAACCGGGTTTGTTTGGGTGGAAGGGGGATGGGAGGGTTTGCGGGAACATGGAGGTAAAACCAAACCCCTGGGGATGATCTTACTATGGAGGACAGAACTGGCTTACTTACTAAGTTAAATTATCTGCACCTCAAAGTGCATACAAAAGCTGGTATGGCTATTAAACTACACTTTTTTTTTATAAGAACAAGTAAAATTTTGCCCAGGCTCAGTGTTTTTAGCTGATTTCAGGCTCAAAATGTTCTTACTTTGTTCTTATTTTACACACTTTTCAAACATTTCAAATTATTATTGTACAGCAAAAATGTGCCCTGAAAAAATGCCCTGGAAAAATTGCCCCAGAAAAATGCCTGGTAAAAATGATGATCAATTTGTTCTTATTTTGTTCTTAATTTTTAAGCAATTTCAGCCTCAGTGTTCTTATAAAATGTGTTCTTATAAAAAAAAAAGTGTAGGGCATTAGGGACGATATTACAAAAAACATGGCTGGTAAAATTATAGGGGAGTCGTAGCCTGTATCAACTCCTCTAAATCCGCCCCTGAATTATTCTACTTACTTTGGTGTGGCGCTGCTTATCTTAAACGAAATGTTCTTCTGTACTTAATGCAGTAGCTTATTCCTTTCAATATTTCGAATTTGAATACAGTTATGGATAAAGTCAGTACGAAGGCAACATGTAGACTACACGTCACTGTTATGGTTAAGGCTGGTCACGCTCATTAACATTAAACCAGTTCAAGTTGGATTGCTTTTATTATTAAGTGTTGATATTCATGAATGAATTCACACTTCCCAAACAATGGGCCGCATGTTTCAACCAAATCAAATTTATTGGATGTAGACCTAGACTTTTTGAACGGGGTCCTGTCTGACGGAGGTTAAGCACCCTCCGCTGGTACCACCTGTCAAACGTTCAGCTCTTCTTGTGAATTTTATCACTTCTGTATCCGTGCTTAAACTTGGTGGTGCAGAAAAAAGTCTCATATGAATTTATAAGAGCCGAAAACTACGGAAGCACCTAAGTGCCATTCGACTTGACGACTTGTCAAGATAATTTATGTTGTCAAGTCGACATAATATACATATCATGTCGACATGGCGAGATAGATTATCTTGACAAGTCGTCATAGTAAAAATTGTATGTTGTCATGGCGAGATAGATTATACAGACAAGTCGACATAATACATATTGTGTGTTGTCATGGCGAGATAGATTATCTTGACAAGTCGACATAATATAAGTTGTATGTTGTCATGGCAAGGTATTGTTACCAATTTCTAAAGAACACACAGTGGTGGACTATAAATTTTAACGAAACATGACAAATCTAATACGTCACGATACACAACCCACTTAATAACATCACATTTAAAAAAATATTTATTGAAACCTTTTAACACCTTTAAATACTGTTTCTATAATTAATGAAATCTTTTAACACCTTTAATTTTATCCTTATTGTCAACGCACATACAAACACCTTTTGTTTACACTTCTAAGTTTCATTGTTTTCATTGTTAATTTCAACATTAATCCAACACATGTGACATACATAGGCACTACGTCAAGACGCTAAAAAAATCCTCTGGTACCTATTCAAATGCATATTTTCTTTATTTATTTATCGCAATTATCATTATTATTTAAATTATTTAAAGCTCCTTTATTATGCAAATTGGACCATATACCCATATATAACAACTAAAAATATTAATCAATCAAAGTATAACAGTAGAATAGATATAGCAACAATTAGAAAAACCCACTATTTCCATTAAAATATTTGAGTTAGCAGCCATTACTTACCGGTTGGTCATTATAACCTTGAATTTTGTAGACCGAGTTTATATATTTTCGAAATCTTACACCAGCTCGATCCATAATAAGTGGTGGTAGACAACTATCAAATGTAATCCCTTCATGTTTGTCAGGCCAATCACCAATTTTATTGGGAACTTTACAGTCAAGTGGTACGATAGCAAAGAGTTTACATGGCAACAAATTTTCAGGCATAGTACCGTCAACATTCGCCACTGTGTTCCATTTCTGTTCTTTTTGAACAGTTGTGTGTAAATCTTTAACAGAAACAAATATTTTCTTTACTAGTCTCATATCTATAGACATCTATAAACAATACCAAGCATACCTACTTGTGATATCGAGATACCATATTAATTATCTGTTTACAATTATTCCCTTGATCATTCCATTCATTCGTTTGTTTGTTCGTTCGTTCATTTATTAATTTTATTATTTAATATTTACTTTGTCTATATCCCATTCATTTATACATGCATACATACACGCACACACAAACCCCCAAACCCCCTTACATACACACACACACCCACAAACACACACACACACACCACAAGCATTGCAAAACTACTAATGACTTTTAAAACTCTATACTATTATTAGGAAATTATGTTTATTTATTTATTATGTTTTTAAAGTCAGAAAAGGACTTTTTTATTGTCTTTCGTTGGTCTCCTGTTTCCATTATTTTTCAGTGTAAAATAGTTTTACTCTCATGTTTATACATTATTTACACATTATAGTATAAGCAATTCACAAAATCATTTCAATTTCGTACATAATAAAATACTCTAAAATTATAATACAGTAGTAAAATCGCAATAAATAGGTTTCCAGAAAAGGAATTAAGGAAAAGAATGACACTTGGAATGTATATTATAATGCTTTATATTTAAAATATTGTCATTATCATCGTACTGTTATCATCACCATAATTATCATAGAATTATTATCGTCATTATCATTATCGTTATATTCATTATCAACATTGCCTTTCACTATTATCTTAATTATCATTATAAAGCCCCATTCCTTTCAAAAATTTAAGTTGTTAAGAAAAATCTGATTATTTTATTTTTAAATATGTTATAAATATATATATATATATATATATATATATAATACGAAATTGCTAGTTTAACTAAATTTAGACATTCCTAAACATGAAAAAAATGTAAAATAAGACTGAAATTTGAATTTTTGTGTTTCATACAAAAAAATAAATGCGGATGAATTTTTTGTTTGATTTTGCGATAGGTCTGCGAAGAAATATAGTAGGCGCCGGAAACATTACCCTATCCAATACTGCTAGGCTAGGCCTAGCCTTACCTCAATTTTGGTTCTGTTATTACACATAAAAACAGCCCACATGATATTTCCCGTTGCTAGTATTGACACTTGTTACATAATATTTCATATCTGTTAAAAAATATTCTGACAGAGATTTTGACAATTAAATAAACATATCTCAGGCCTACTCGATCGACCCCAGTGTGCAAGATGCAAAGTACAAAAACTAATTTTATTAGGGAGGGCGCACTCTATTGACTGTATAAAGTATACATAAAAGCGAGAGCATTCCAGTGCGGAGATGCAATCTACAACCTCTGAATTTGCCTAGTAACGAAGAATTCGTCGAGAAAATGGTAATCTCCTATGAGAAACAGTCTGTATTTCTCATTTTCTTTATCCTTTTGCGTAAAACTAAAATTTATGCCAATATTTTTCCATTGTTTATAATAATTAGAATAATGCATATGCATTTTGTCTAAAAAAAATCTTTTATTTTTGAAATTTAGCCAGAAATGGGGCTTTAATATAATTATCATTCGTATTATTATTAATAATTATTATAGTGTTAATCATTATCATATGATTAGAAATTCAATTCTAAAAGTAAACTAACTTACGTTCCAGAACAATCTTTAAGTAACCAGTGTAGTAGCTCCATGCCAAGCCTTGGGCGACGTATGTGTTGCTGGATTCTTGAATTTCGCTTAATTCAACTACTGACAATTCCTGTAAATTTGGATTACCTTGTCGTTATTGCAAGATATTGTGTGTATATTACATTAATTTACGCAATCACTTTCCATTGATTATTTTACAAAATGACATCCCGGTAAAGTTTAATTGGGATACCTGCACCCAATAATAGTAATTATTCAGTGGTAAAGCCAACGACGAAAGGAGTGAGCCATGCCTTCTCGACGGGAAGGTCCATGGAGGGGTCTTAAGTATACATGGCCAGGCAGCGTCTAAAACCCTCCAAAGTATTCCCCAATAAACTGACAATTTATGAATTTGAAAGGATTGCTTAAAGCATTTTAGAGTCTCACATCCCGTAAAATCTATACAGTACACATTTTTTCTCTCACTGGTGCCACCCCCTAACCCTGCGAACTGATGCCACCACTGAATATAGCTTTTATTCTGTTTGACTGAGTCGGTTAATAGTGTGTGATACGTTCGTATAGGCTATCTTAAGCTACTAATAGAATAGTTCACCACAAACCTTGTAATCAAACATATAGTTCGCAAACATGGCAACACCAACTGACTTTATGAAAATTGGCCAATACGCGTCGTAGTTCTTGTGGTAAGGATCAAAGACGATTCTCAATAAAACTAAGATACAGGCTATTATTATGATTATTCTGGTCGATGATGTGAGCACATGGAAGCAGCTTTTGAATGCCTTAAAAAGCGACTTGTCATGGCGACTTTTTACATGCCGTAATTCCTCAATGAACACACACAGGCATTGACAAAACTTTCCGATAATGACAGCGCAAAGTGAAATAAAAAAATTAAATAAAGTGTGATAGGCATGAAGATCATAACGATCTTCATTATTTAACGCAGACTGATTGAGACTAGAATCAGTGCATTCCAAACTTTTTGCATCCATTAAGGTAATATTACAAACACAATAAACTAAATAAAGCAAAATAAAAAATGTTGCTGTGTATTGCTTCCAATTTCCTCGCTTTTTGGGAATTTCTCCAAAGTTATACTTATCATCGATAGAGGTCCTAAATAAAACAAAAGCCACAAACCAAATATTATAATGAATAACATGAGAATATTGCAAGAAGATTTATCTTCAACTACTATAAATACATAATACATTTCACGACTACTACTGCGATAATAATAATAATTGCAATTTGTATCTTAATTATTGTTCTTTTGATCACATCAAAGACCACCACTGGCTGCAGAAGTATGTTACCATAATTACTTGTTGGTATTTTTTTTCACTTACAGACATCAATTTATTACCGTACCTTGTCAAGTTGCCACCCTCGTTTTGAATCTACCACTCGACATGGTCTGGCCATTTTCACATTGTGTCTGTTTTCCTAGACCCAGTGCATAATGCATAGTCTATAAAAATACAATTTCCAAAACTTACCTATGGGATTCAGAATTAGGCATTTTAATTTGACTTATGTCGGATAAGCACTGGTCACTTTTTTTATGGCTATGGTTGCAACTGAAATATAAATGAAAATAAACACATCTAAAGAAAACAAAAAAACTTGTTACATGGTATGTGTCATTAAAACTTACCGTACCGTCTGTGTTCTAAATAACTTAAAAAATTAATAGTTAATTTGATTTTATATAAAAACAACATCTAGTTCCACACAAATCACATATAGAAGAAGATCACCTGAGATTACAAACCCTCGACCTGTTGCGCCATATCTATATAATAGTCGATTCGCTCGATCTGCTGGTTCTTGTTGTATTATAGGGATGAATACTAACTATCCATACGTAGCAGGTGAAGTGTGGCCGAGCTGAAAATATTGGAAACATTCTAAAATCTCTAACTTCTCTCCAATCCATCCGTCAAATCAGTGGCGTATAAAAGTATTTTTCATTGGGGGGGAGGGGGTGATTTTAAAATTCTTGGAATTGACATAAAATTACTGATGTTGTTCATACCCTTCAGTGTGAAAATGTGGCTTGCTTTGCAAGCACATCTAATATCTAAGTAAAGAAGAGCTTAGATTAGTACCAGATAAAATAATTATGTTATCAACATTAATTTTCATCTTTGTAAGCACATAAGACCTTGCAAATTATTTCTGTGACAGTATTTTGAAGTGTGTAAAGCTCCATTTTCCACCTGCCTGAATTTGACACATGGTCAATCCACTGCAGTCGGTCCGAGGTCGATCCACTCCAGTCAGTCTGGCCAAGCCAAACGACTCGGTGAAAAGGAATTCCATTTTTTCATAGCAATACAAGATCATTGTTACCGAAAGTTCCTGAGTTGAATTGTGTTGTTATGCAGACAAAAGTAGCTCTTATCGCTATATCGGAGTCGTGGTTGGATTCCTCGATTTCGGACCAAGAAGTAAATATCCCAGGTTTTAAGATCATAAGAAAGGACAGAAATAGATCCGGTAGTGGCGTCTGTATTTATATAATAGAGTCCATCACATACATACCGGACTGATCTAAATGTGCCAGATCTGGAAGCAGTTTGGATTGAACTCTCCTTGCCAAGAACGAAGCCTATCATCTTTGGAGTGTGTTATAGGTATCAGAAACAGTCTCATGGAGTTTTTATAAGCCTGTTAGATCAGGCTCTTGAACAAATAACACAAAACTCTGAATGTTATGTAATGGGAGATACTAACATGTGTGCCATAAAGAAAGACTCAAATCTTTTATTAAATATAACAACAAGTCCCATGGTTTTAGGTTACTATAAGTCAACAATAGACCATATTTTCTGTAACAGCACTGATAAAATTTCTGACTACGGCTGTCTACCAACTGGATTTAGCGACTACTTTGCGGTTTATGGTATTCGTAGAATAAAAACCAAGAAATATAACAAGCATAAAACAGTTCAACTGATCAGCCAGATCGTATGACAAGGAAAGTTTTGCTAAATTGCTTGAATAATCTAACTGGGACAGTGTCTACCACTCCGAATCGGTTAATGATGCATGGGATCTGTTTTGTGTAATATTTAATGCATCATTGGATAAAGTTGCACCAATTAAAGTCGTTAGGATTAGACATTCTTCAGATGCTTGGATGACTACTGATATCCTTGATTTGATCAAAGAGAGGGATAAATGTTTTTCGAAGCTAAAATCAAGTGACAACCGAGAAGTTCGCAAAAAAATTGTAACTTATTTAGGATTAGAACTTGACCAGGAACTTAAATGTACATTTATTGTTAATAGAAGAGAAAGTTAATAATCGATTAAAATTTGGATACCGTCAGATTCGTTTTTTGGATAGGGAAAGTAAAAAAATTATTATGTCGGCCCTTGCTTTTAGTCTCTTTGACTATGCAATAACTAGCTGGTATTGGGGTATCTCGAACACTCTTAGAGAAAAGTTACAACGATGTCAAAATAAAATATTAAGATTTATATTGGGGGTTAATAGTAGATATCATCTGAGTATGGGAGATTTTCTGTCATTGGGAATTTTAAATATTAATAGACGGGCTCAACAATTAACACTCAATCTTATGCACAAAGTATACAATAACTTAACGCCATTATATCTTGATGTAAATTTCATTTTATTTAATCATAATTATAGAACACGAGGTGTAACAAAAAATTTATGTTTTCAAAAAATTCTCATCAAGTAGATAAGACATTTTACTATAATGGAATAAAAAAATGGAATGAATTGCAAAATTGTTTAAAGGAAATTGAAAACCATAATACATTTAAATATTTACTTAAAAAAACATTTAATAAAAACATGTTTTTTAAAATATATATTTGCTTCTATTTTTATTGGTCGAGGACCCCTATGGAAACAAGCTCATAGAGCTTATAGGGTTATCCTCTTGCTCTAATTTTTGTGTATTTATGTACTTGATTTTTTTGTTTTGATGTTATAATAATGAGGGCAATAAATAATAAACAAACAAACAAAAACAAAAAAACTCGAGTTGGCTCTGCCAGATGGAACCGAAAAATATATAAATAACGTTCTAAAATCTCATTTTCCCACCAGCACCAAATTCGAGGATGACCGAGATACATGTTATTATGGTTCATTTGTGAAACTTTGAAGTGGGTCCAGTAGTTTTATAGTTATGCGCCCCGGAAAGACAAACACAACACGAACACATACACACACACACACACACACAACCACCCACACAGACAAATACACAAACGTTGTAGAGTTTCCTTTCTGTAATAGCTTGTTGTTTTAATGCTGTTTTATAGACATACAAGTACGGAGCATTAGAAGGAAAAAAAACCCCACAAGTATAATATTTTACACACAAACAGTCCCACATTGTAGCTTTCGATAAGCTCAGACAGACATGCACCACGCCCGACATACAAACAGCGCGCGCAATTGCAATACCCTCCCTTCCTCCTTCGGAGGTGAGGGTAAGAGGTTAATTACCCTTTAACTACCTGACGGGTGTTCCTTAAAAAATCTTTAAGCAAAATGATGATAATGACAAAAACGTTCAACTGAGCATGAACTCGGCTAGGATCAATAATTTGCAATCGAATGTATTTATTTAAAAACTTCTGCGGAGTGTCATACATCCGATTTAGTTTCTGCCTACAGTTACAACCCGTATTTATGGTAATTTAGTAAATAGCAGCTGTGTCATTAATTACGGTACGTTTTTAAAAAACACCTCTGTGAACTTAATACTGTATGCTGTTATTGATTCCTAATTGAACTGAAGGCAAGTTGATAGAAAAGCTGGTATGTGGTAAGTCAATATTAAGAGACATTGGAACTTTCGTGGGAGATATTTCTGTATTCAACAGATTATTCATGAACTCAATAATAATTAAAATGGCCATTAGTGCATTTCGGTAAAATGTGAAAATGTAGGCTTTACGATAAAGTATTAATTATAAGTGGGGTTTGTAAAACGGGTTGTCGAAAAATATCTGTAGCTGTTCCTGCATTGAACAGAAAACAATTTGCTTTCGAAAAGAAAGAAAATTTAGCACGAAACAGGTGACTAGTGCAATTAATTATAATATATGTAAATATTAAAGGTATAGTCAAACATTTCGTGTCCCAGTTTTAAAGTGTGAATAACAATAAAAACAATAGCACACAAAATTGAATTGGTCCAAAAGAGAGCACTAGGCCCATTGGCGAATCCGGAGGGTGGGGGTTTCAGGGGAGAACCTCCTCTGAGAAGAAACGTTAAAAAATACTACTGGGTCAAGGCTTAGTCTAACTAGCCTTCATTTTTGTGGTTTTGTTTAAAAACAGTTTGTACTCTCTCCTCCAAATCCTGGATCCGCGCCCGAGGCCTACGCATTGTCCTAGGAAATAATCATATATCTTACAATTTAACTGAAACACGATTACACTCGCTTGCGTCAAGGAGGGAAGGTCTTGTCCTTTCTCTTTGTCAAGGACTTCCCTCCTTGCCGTAAACGAAAATTAACCCTAAGATCCAATGGTGGAATTCTTGAAGTAAATGCAAGACGGAAAGATACAAAAATATATGGGTAAATTATTTAAAAGATATTGTCAAAATAATGAAGATAAAAACTCAGTAAGATAATAATTATATAGTTAATAAATTAATAGTAGTAATATATTTTAATAGTAATTACAATAATGAATAATTCTGGAATAATTAATAATTTAATTTTTTTAAATGACTGTGAATTATATTTTTATACTGTATGAATTTAAATGTTACTAGGTTAATGAATTGTATTTTTATCATTTTTAATAATTACTAATTATGATGGTGTTCGTAATTTTGTGTCTTTTATTGTATTTAAGATTTTTTTTTTGTAATCTTAAATTTTTGTACTACAAAAAACTTGTTCTGCTCTTTGTATTTTACCATATACCAGAATAAATTAAAAAAAAATCATTGAATCATTGTTGAGTTCGCAACATTTACGATTGGAGGTGTTATTCGCAGCAGCTCCGGGTTTGAACTATAGCATAGTGTACACAAAACTGCTGCATTGAACTGAAAGTAGTTTCGGTCTTATGCATTTGAGAAGCAAAGATTTGTAACCTTTTTGTAATTTTATTTGGCGGGGATCCTTTTGTATTTAATTGTGTAACCCGACTGATTCTAAGGGAATGTGTGTTGTACCGAACTGAAGCAAGATTGGATAGCAAAATAGGAACTTTTATAACTGTCGATTGATAGCTCGTGGTTTCTAATGTTTGAATGAGGAAAACGTGTCAGTCTGGCGGGAGTAAATCCTATGTTTTTCGTGTACATGGTGTTTGTTTGCATATAGTTGTCTCAGATTTAACAACTTCTTTTTTCCCTTACTAACGATAGTAACTCTTTAATAGTGACCGATCTTTTTTTACCGATAGTGGTTTTTACATCGTCTGTATTGCGTCAGTTTATCGAGTGGAAATCTGGCTTCCATTCTGTGCGTTATCTAATTCGATTCCATGAACGTTAACGTGGTGGTTAGTCAAACAGTTTTCATATCTGAGAGGGGTACCTCGAGTCGTTCTGTGAGTGTTATGACTTTATGAAAATGTGATTGATTGGCATTCATTCCAGGCATTTTTAGCCTGCCTTCATTCCAATCCCTAGGCCTCCGGCCCATAGATAATAATATTGCCAAACAATACCTTCTAGGACTTTCGTTTTTGGAAATGAAACATATAAAAGTTTAGCCAGTTTGACCTGGGCATGTTCATTGGTTAACAAATCATAAAAATTATATAATGTGGGATTTCTCCAGTAATATTTACTCAACAAAGATTCCATATGCGTAAGCGGGGCAGACAAAAAAGTGGAACTCATCTTTTGGTTCCATGCCGAGCACACATACGACATAGTTGCAATTGATGACTCATCATTGCCTCTTATATTCACAGTTAACTTAAGCGATGAGTTGTTAACATTGTAATTCATCTTCTATGCATAAATATGGTTACCGATTGTAAATAATTGTAAGTTTAATGTGCAGATAAAAACAATGTTTAAGTGAGTTTGTGCTTTCCACTCCTGTAAATAAACATATCTTCCCATCGTTGTTTAAACGCTTTTAGAAGCAGCAGTTTATTGTCAACAACTCTGGTTGATCCACACATGCCCAAAACCATGAATATTTAGCAATAGCCTAATCAACACCCAATTTTTTTTGAACTCATTATCGTTTTAACATGGTATAACATTCAAAAGGCAGACGATTAGGGTTCATTACGATAATCTTAAACCAATGGATACCATTTTTTGTATACACGTATCCGTAATGGGTTCTAGAACTGTCGTTAATGTTTGGGTAGGATATACCAATAAAATTCTTGCAATATTTTGTATGAACTAAGTCTGCATCTATGTAACGATTTATTTTAAACAGGCCTATTTTGCCTTGGTTACCCAAGAGTGTTTATTGCGACAGACCATAAACCTAGCTAGCTTTTAATCACAAAATTATAATATGAAATGAATCGTTTCTGTTAGTGATACCTCCATTAAGGAAGACCGTAGATTTTGTTTTATCAAGGTCTACCTCGGGGTCCCACATGTCGCAATACACATAAATGTATTTAACAGTTTCTGCAGACCAAATGGCGTATCCGAAAATAGTACAATGCCATATGCATACATAAAATGAAAATAGTTGCGGTGATAGATAACATTGCCTTAAATTATAATCACATTTAAAGAATTCAGTAAATCCCAAATCTCCCGCGTTTTCCCTTAGACATTTACATATCACTGTGTTAAATATTCCTCAGGTATAATAATTTTCGAACCTTCATAGAAACAACGCACACCCATCTCTAGTCGTACTTCCTTTAGCTTTTCCAGCTGTCTCCGAATGAGATGGGCGGCCACTTTAATCTGAGCCTTTCTTAATTATTCTCGTGATCTCAGTACAGGAAGTTTATTCTCAAAGCGTTTAACCATAATCAGTCGATGTTTCTCGTGTCTACCACCCAAAGGATCAAGCCACTTTGCTCTCAGTATATCTGAGCCACTCCAATTTTTCACTGGCACATTTTTACGGAGTCCCTAAAGGGACATGGTTAAAGAAAATATTAAACTTTCTATCGAGGGAACGAAATAATATTTCGAGGGAACGAAATAATATTTCGAGGGAACGAAATAATATTTCGAGGGAACGAAATACTGTTTCATTCCCTCGAAACAGCGTCGGCTGTTCGTCAGGGGTGGCGCCAGGATTTGCCCGACAGG
>NW_022716878.1:21966-54830 GCF_011630105.1 Anneissia japonica
GGGAGTAATAAAAATTGTATGTATTTTCTACATATTAGTAGACTCTAATATCGATTAAATAACCCTTTAAAACCCTTGAATTGTCAAATTTAAAAACATTCGAAACCTTTTAATCGAAGCTCGACCACACCCACCTTGCTTTAGTCTTTGAAATCTGACCACTCGTCGGGGGAACCGACCCCCAGCCGAGAACCTCGCCCCCTCCCCCCGTCGGGAAAATCCTGCCGGCACCCCTGACGTCAGCCGACGCCGAAGGCACTGTGGGCGTACCATATACGAAATATTATTTCGAGGGAACGAAATAGTATTTCGAGGGAACGAAATATTATTTCGAGTTAACGAAATAATATTTCGAGGGAACTAAATAATATTTCCAAGGAACGAAAAATTATTATCTTCATCTTGTGCTTCCGGAATGTTGAAAAATCTCACATTTTCGCGTGTAGCCAAACCCTCCAGCCAATCACATGCACCTTTCCAAGCTCAGTAATTGTTTGCTCGCCTCGCTTTCCTCTTTCAGTTCTTTTATGACTTCAGCAAGTTCTCCCATTTTATATTTCTTTTTTATATTTTCTTTCTGCTCCTCGCTAATCTCTGAACAATATTTCTCGTCTCTAGTTTATTTACTTTGTAGATATTTCCACCATGTTTGTTAGTAGCGATGCTTTATACCAGTAGAAACGTCTTTAATTTCAGCCGAAAGTTGTTTTTTCCTCTAGCAAAATTGTCTCGTTGCTAATGACCGGGTGTTTAGACACACCTTAGACACACCCGCGTCAGCCGACTTCTGTTGAGGCATGCTGACAGGACAAAATCTAGCAAATTCATGAAAATTTCATGCGATCATTTGCTAGCATATGAGCCGGGTCGCGAATCTCCCGAAATGTTTTTCCTTAGATACCAGGAAATGCATTGTTTACTACTTTAGGGTTGTATTTTTAAAACCAAAAATTTGTTAGGAATCAATTTTTCATGAGAATGGATATTTCTGCCGTCCACAATCAAACTTATCCAACTGACATCAGCTGCGCGCCTGGTATCTTTCGTTATCGTTGATCCTATTGATGCAGCTAGTTTGATTTGATCTATCTGATCGAAAAACTGGTAAGATAAATATTTATTTTTTTTACTGACAATTATCAGAATTTATCAACCAAAGAATACATGAGATACCATAAAAAAAAATTAAATGTAAAATTATGTAATACTGTAATTATGTAAGAGACATCAGAAAAAAAAAATCTAAACGTTTTAGGTTCGAGCCAAGCTCTTTGTTAAAGATCCATGCTGTCAATTTTGTATAACAATGTCGGGGCTCCTCGTACCCGGGGGCCCTGGCACTCCGACCCCCGTTGGAGCCCGAGCGTGACGCCACTGGACTGATTGTACTTTAAATAGAGAATGTACTACCTCTACAGAAATAACTGATGGTACATTAGTTCAAGTGAACTTTTTATGGTATCCAGGCCATTTTCTTTCAAATATACTAGCCTGGTTATCCACTTAACGAGTTAAAAGTTCGACGTGAACCACTCAATTATAGCTAGATAAAGGAATTAAGTCACTTAAGTTAAGTGACATTCAGTTATGAGATAAATAGGTAAATAGTCGAGTAATCGAGAAAAATGCGACGATTATGTGGTTAAAGTTCTGTACAGTGGATCTCATCAAACATAGAATAGAAATTTTAGTAAAAAAAAATAACATATTGAAGGATGCAAATGAAAAAAAAATTATTGTGTGTATCTGTAGTCGTCGCTGGTAGAGGAGAGCTGCCGAGGTGGATTGTCGATCGTGCGTGAATGCACAGTAGTTGTCACAGTGTATGACCATTTTAAACTTTCTGGCTGCAAATGTTTCTTCACATAGAGAGCTGTACAGCTGTATGAATATAATGTAATGTAAGCACGAAGGGCAAACGTGTATGGAATATTACTTTCGATAGAGGAGACGCTGTAGAGATGTATGATACGCACCTTAGGATCGGAGTGCGAATATTTATGATGTATTTCTACCGATAGAAGAGAACCGACTTTGAGCTTGGGCCCTGGGTGTCAAGGCCACCTTAGCTTCTTCATAAAGTGCAGAATTCCACGTGCTTTGGCACCTGCGGATGACCGCCAATGTCATCTTTCCCATATCTTTGTTTAAATTTCGAAACAATAGGAAGCCCGGTAGAAACTGTGCCCCTTTAATCCACCCCTGATTACCGCTTTAAGCAGCATTTAGCATATAGGATCTGAACCGAACTTTGGACCGCGATTCTGATACACAGAACTCCAGCGTCCCTATTCTTATGCATACACTGATCCGATTTTCTGAACGGTTTGGTAAGATTCTGTACCAACAATTTAGATTCGGTGTAAATTCACATGAAACACTGCGACGAAATGTAAAACACACGACTCGACGAGGCGATCAACGGATTTTTTAAATGACGATCTTCTCAGACTGCCATCGACAATCAGTAGACGGGGCCGTGTCGTCAAGCGCTGGCAGAGAGCATTGATGGGCTCGTCGTCAATATGTACGGGCGTCAACAAATGCAGTGTGTGCCCGGCTTTACATCTTAACTACAAGGCCTAATCAAATCATAATCCTGACGTTCTACATTACGTCTACTATAATTCACATTCTGTACTCTACCAGCAATAATTAAAATTCTATAGCAAAACAATCGTCCTGGAAACCCACCTGGAGAGATGTGTATAAGAGACAGATTTCTGGCTGTTTACTTACGTTTACTTTTTAGCTGTTGCTTATCATTTTTGTATCTCTACTGAGATCCAGCCATTGTTTCCCACAGCATTGTCTGTCTCTTATACACATCTAGATGTGTATAAGAGACAGGTCTAATTGACAATTTCTTAATTCATTTATTTACAGGACTACATTCTTTGCGAGTTATGCTACACGATGTATTATGTCCTTTATTTTGGATTGGGTGCCAAGAAATCGAGTCAGGAGAAGAGGTAGACAGAAAAGAAGGTGGATGGATGAAATACGAGAATCCAAAGGCATTCATGGGGAAAGTCCCAATGCTGCAACACGCAACCTTATTGACTACGTAATTTCCAACAAGAGAAGTCCCTCTATGGTGGGTGTTACCCAGATTACATCATCTCGTTTCACTTTGTGTATTTCAACGTTATTAATTACTTCATCCCCGTATTCCTCGGAGTCATATTCAAGCGAATGTGCGCCTCTGTTGGACCACTTCCTTGTATGACAAAATGCAGGCTCATTTGTAGCCTTTGCTCCTGGACATGCTCTTTGAACATGTCCCCTTTTCTTACAGTTATGACATGTAACATTTCTAAAACGGCACTGAGCTTCATCATGATTAGTGCCATTGCATCTAAAACAGGGTTTACCTTGTTTACGTGGCTTGCTTACACTCGTCTTTGGGCGTTCGTTGTACATCGCGTGTACTGTGTTTGAATGCTTTTGGAGCTCGATAGCGTCCTTAAAAGCCGTTTCCATAGCAATGGCTATCTCTATGGCCTTCTTGTAAGTTAACTTTGATTCTGATAACAGCCGTTTTTGTATAGTCTCATTCCGGAGACCACACACCAGCCTGTCTGTTAATGTATCAGACAGTGTATTGCCAAACTCGCACCATTCACTTAATTTACGTAGAGCCGCATTGTACTCACGTATGTTTTCGTGATCTCCCTGATCCCGCTTTTGGAACCTGAAACGTTCTGCTATCATAATTGGCTTTGGAACAAAATGTTCTTGCAAAATCTGTGTTAACTGATTGTAGGTTTTAGTGGCTGGACGATCTGGAGCTGTTAAATCACGTAACAATGCATATGTCTGTCCACCTATCAAACTGAGTAGGGCAGGGACCTTCTTTACATTTTCTCAGTGGCGTAGAAAAAAAAAATTCATTCGGGGGGATGATTGGCGTCGTAACAGGCGCCGTAACAGGCGTGGGGGCGGGGGGGAGGGGGAAACTGCCCCTCCCCCGACGGGTTTTACCCAAGCCGTCGTACCGGGCTGGGTAATAAGAGAAAAGAAATAGGGGAGGTTGAGGGAAAGAGAAAGAAGAGGAAAAGAAAAGGAAAGAAAAAGAGAAGAGAAAAATAAAGACAAGAATAAAAAGGAAGCTATCATAATGACCAGACTCACTATACTCTGCAACCCCTTCTTCACTTTAAAAACTGTCACAACTCCTTTGATCTATGCTGCCCGATGGCGTAACCACTGGGGAACAAGGTGAAAATATCTATCTTTGAAAAATCTTCCCCACCCCATTATAAATGCCTTTTCATCCCCTGAAAGTGCCTAAAAACCTCAAATTTCGCGCGCATTGCTTGTTAACATGGCCCAATTTCCTTTAAAAATTGCACATTTTAGGGAGTTTTGATCAATTCCAACGAAATTAACATTAAAAACACTGGGGGACAAGGGGAAAATATCCATCTTTGGAAAATCTTTCTCCACCCCTTGACAAATGCATCCTCTGAAAGTGCCTAAAATTCTCAAATTCTTTGCGCGCATTTCTTGTTGCGGTAGGCCAATTCTCTATAAAATTGCACATTTTGGGGAGTTTTTATCAATTCCGACGAAATTAGAATTAAAAACACAAAAATATTTTGCGCGCTTGGCGCGCATTTTTTAGGGCTTTTTTAGTTTTATCCTATTAAGTTATTTAAACAGATAATAGTCCCAAACTCAAGAAGGACAAATTTAAGATAGATCATTTTAACCTAAAAGATGGGCCTCAATGTGTATAGATGGTGAATTAGGATTGTTGTTGTTGTTGTTGTTGTTATTATTATGTTGTAATGATGTTGTTTGTACTGTTCTTTAATGTTATTAGAGAGGGTCCTGAATATCAATTAACCTACTGGGCTAAACTAGAAGGGTTACCCTCTATTAAAATAAAAAAATAAAAAAAAAAATAAAAAAATAAATACCCACTCTGACCCAAGACCCCTGTTACGCGCCTGGTGTTAGCACCAATATGTGCCCTTGTGCGGACAGGAGATATGTGCCCCCCTCTGAAGCTGGAAACCTTGTTTTTGCAAAATAAATTGATGCAATTTGCTATTATAGGCCTAATCAATAAATGCCTCATCAACCGATATAACCATAAACATTCTTGGAATTGACATAACATTACTGATGTCGTACACACCCTTCAGTGTGAAATGTGGCTCTCTTTGCCAGCACATCTAACATCTAAGGAAAGAAGAGCTTAGATTGGTACCAGATAAAATAATTTTGTTATCAATATTAATACATTATGCTAATTTTCATCTTTGTAAGCGCATAATACAGTGCAAATTATTTCTGTGACAGTCTTTGAAGTGTGTAAATCTCCATTTTATCCCATACATTGTCAAAATATTGGGGGGGATGATACAATGGACCATCCCCCTGTCAAATATTGGGGGATATATCCCCCATCCCCCGGATCTACGCCTATGCATTTTCTATATCATTAGCAATAAAATATTGGTCCAACTGTTCCTTGTATACGTCCCATGACTCCACGCTTCCATCAAATACATCAATCTTTCCTATAGCTGTAGCCATACTAGGCCTACGTAGCGTCCTATCTTTAGATGGGTCTTTCTAAGGTAGCCTATCGTTAGCTTTCTGCCATTGCTATGTGGTTGCTATGTAGCAGTCAAGTGCACTCCGTGCTGTGTCTCGCAGAACACCACGCCGACGAGCGATGAAGGTACGGATTCCCAACGAACGGCTGCACTTACTCTCTTCAATGTTATGAAAAGAGTTATTGCTAATAACCAACTCACATGCGTACGTCTAGGGCAAGGGTTTCTAAATCTGCCTCGTCGCCAGTGTTGTATTTGTCACTCTTAGGTTGACGTAAATGAGGAATGATAATACGTAGGTAAACTTTCAAGATAACCATTTAATGCAAAAAAAAAAAACAAAAAAAAAAAAAAAACAGCAAGCGCTCAACAGGGAGCAAAACATCGAACCTTGCGGTTCGCTAAACATCGAGCCTTGTGGTTCGGACACAACAGAAATATCCGGTGTACGTTACTGTTTGACCAAAGTAACGGCCAGAAAAAAAAAACAGTGCAAAAAATAGAAAAAATTTATGCAAGAAAAAGGGAAAAAAACAGAACAAAAACAATGGCTATTCCCAGTACTGCTGGAAAATCCAATAAAACAATATAACCACTAAAAGAAGATAGGCTGCATGCTTCTTATCATTTTAAGCAGTAGTGTTAATTAGTATAAGGAAATATCTTGTATTCGTTGAATGTTCGTCTTTTTAAAACAGTAAACCGCAGAAATTAACGTTGAATTTTATTCTTTTGGTGTTTTATCTAATACCATAAACGGAATGCGGAAATACATCAATTTGCTCCAGTAAACGACACGTGACAGTGAAAATGTCCGTAAAATTCATTATTCTTCCCTCAATTAAGCTGAAATATAGCTGAAGACTTTCATGATTTATATTGTTTCAGTTTTACAGACCTGATTACAATCAAAATCTATTTCTAACGTAGCTTGTCAGCTTTTGAAAATGTTTTACATTATAGTCGAACTAGGTCACTTATAATGTAATGTTTTCGTTATTCTGTAGAAAAATGAGTGAGTAAAAATTCAAATTTTGAGGAAATTACACTAATAAACTATAACAAAATCAAACGGATATTTCGATAGCTCCTGCTATCTTTATCAACGTTAACGTGTATGACGCCACAATTTTGATTGAGGAAGAGTTTTTTTCTCTTTTTGTCAGATTAAATGGCTTAATTCTAATACATTCTTAAAATCATTAAAAAATAATAAAACTTAACAATATCACATATTATTCAGTCATTTTCAATTTTTTAAAACGATTTACAAAATGTCTTTGCAGTAACACTCTTTCTTAGGCCTAGCATTACCCAACTCTTAGTTTTCTTAAAAGAACAGATCACCATACATATGTTTGATTTCCTTAACAATCTGTTGATTCCTGTCTCATAAAATACTAATTAGGTGGATATCTCAAACTAGCTCCAGATCTTTCTGACCAATGGACAGTACCTTAATGTTAAATGACAATTTATCTTGCACATTCCTTCAAGATGGCATTATTGAATGCGAATACTGTTTATTCTTGTCGCACTGCTCATCTGATATCACAGATTATGACACATGTTTGAAATGTTTTATCTTTTTATCGGGTGGTATGATGGCCAAACTGCAGTCTACATACCGTCTCCACAAAGTGGGTCTGATGTTGTCAGTTCCCGTGTCGATTGTCTGATTTTATAGCCAAGCCATAACAATGTTTTCGATGATTGGATTAACAGGAGGACTGCCCATAACAATTCTCTTCTTCAGTCTATATACAGAATGATCAACACCATAATAGGTGGTGTTAAACTGCTGATACACCTAAATCATTTGTCAATTATGCTAAAGTTGTAATGCCTCGCCATTAACAAGTTCGACTAGTATCTGTGGAGTTCAGGTTTACACTGAAAACAGCCTTCAATGAAGCTGCTAATGCTTGAAAAAAATGACTTGTTTGATTTTGAAAAGGCGTTGAATTTAAAACATTTATGTCCTTAGCTTTGTTGTAATTCATATAAAAGGCATTCTCTTGAAATTTGTTAAATAACCCTACTCTGAAATTACTCCATGCCACTTTTTAACAATACTAACTGTTAAAAGGATGAATTATATTACTGTACTTTAAAATTGAGCTACAGGATATACTGAATAAGAATATTCTAAGTACTACTTCATCCCTTTCTGGATTTAAAAGATGCTAGCTAAACCAAGTAGAATTTATTCACGAAAATAATCAACACTAATGAATAGTAATTATCCCCATCGGGCCTATCTGCCGATAAGGCTAAAGTAGCACAACTTTAATTATCAATAGCATTTGTCGGCATGTAGGTGCAAAACACCCTCACTGTGTAGTCGTAGTAATTCTTTAAATTCTTTCCCAAATGAATGTCCGTATTTCTTTAATTTGACGTTTTCGTAATAGTGGTAGTTGACTGGTCTATTATGAAGGTCCGTATAGAATGGCCAAAATCCATATAGATGAATTTCTTCGCAATATAAAAGCGCTGACGTTGTAACATAAAAACCTGTTAAAAAGATTATAAATGGAAATTGTTTAGTAACTTCCCTTTTTATGATGTAGGCCTAGTTTTTCGCAAACAAAATTGTATATAGCCGATTATAACCGTTTACATAAAAAAGGTTTAAATTACAAATGTATATGACGCCTATGTTTAGCCCTGCTTGTCAAGGGCCCAAAATGGGTTACCCGTTGAGTCTAATTGTGTGGAAATGAATAGTTTTAAAATTTAAACTTTATTACGTTAAATGCTTTATGTAAATTAGTAAATATGTATTTACCTTTGCAAGTACACACATGTATAGCCTTTATAATATTTTTTTTTAAATTTAATTTTTTTTTTCGAATGGCACTTTGATCACTTTCTATGCTTCGATCCTTACTTTTGTCGAATCATAGACCATAGGATGTGCCACCTAATACTTAGTGTCAATCTAGAGTGTGGTGTGGACGTGAGGACCAATTAAAGAGATTTAAATGCAAACACTTTACACCACGACGTGACGCTAGTTGTTCTTTCCGCCGCTCTCTGGCTGTCAATCCGTAGTACTTCCATCTGACGGTCGTCCTGTAAAAGGTCTTGTTCGACGAAAGCCAGCACACACTGATTGGAAACACCTTGCACGCCGTCAGTTTCGCGATCATCTCGTTCAGCAGCTTTTCCGGCTGCCGTCTCCTTCTTATCGCCACAATCGACACCGAAACCCTGTCCAGATCTGAGTCGTAGTACAGGTCGCCGAAATGAGCCACGAGGGCGTAGTCCAACGACTCGTCGTAATCGACGGCAAAAGATGTTGGCGCCAAATCAGACGTCGTCGGAAGCTCTGCTGCCGCCGTATTCGAGCGTTCGGTTTCTTCGCCCACGTACGCTACGGTATCATTTTCGTGTCTAGGATGCGCCACACAGTCCTGTGCCCGGACGCACGTCTGACGAGCGCGTGACATCCCATGGACACGGCATTCAAAAAAGACACGTTGCACCTGACGCCCCGTCGTTCGTTGAGAACCACCATGTCCGACGACCATCTCATGTCGAATAGAACGTCGTCCTCGGCGGTTGGAGCGTCCACTGCGTACACCACCTCCACGTTCGCCTTCCTGCCTAACAAGCCCATCGGGGTGTCCGCGGACGAAACGTAAATCGCGTGTACAGGACCGACGGCATATTAACCTATTGCCGTGGCCGATCGACGGCGGGCCGTCTGAGGTCTGGCGACGCACCGTAAAATTCCGTTCTGGACAGACATCGTGCAACGCTGGAAAGGCGAACGCTATAAGATGGCAAAGTAAGTCGTACGACGTAAATGGTGTGTTCGCGAAGGAGGTCTTCGCCCTCCGTGGTCGCAGACCAAGAAGTCGCAGACTACGGCGTTAGCATCGAAAAACAATAGAGAAAGACTAAATACGTCACACACTGGTTCTGTGTTTTCTTCAAGCTTTCAATTTTTTCTATTCAATTAACATTCATTCAATTAATTAATCAAATACATCAAATGATAAATAATGTGGACAACATTAAAATTAATTAATTAATTAGGATAAAAAATAGAAGCGAAGCTTGTCTCAATTTGACCCCGACAAAAAAAAAAGTAAAAACTAATAATTTAGTTCTTTTAGTTCTAATAAAAGCATATCAAGTAGACCTACATTATATATAATACATATATATATATATATATATATATATATATATATATATACATACACATACACATACGCGAACACACACACATATACGTACACATATACATATATGCACACACACACCCACACAAACACGCATATACACTCATACACACACATATACACAGGCCTACATACATACAATATAAATCATCAAAGGTACATATACAGTGTTTAAATAAGGACAAGATGGAACATCGTAGGCTACCCTGTAGCTTTTCAAAGAATATGCATGTGTATATGTTTGAATATTATATATACATACATATATACATACATATACATATATATATATATATATATATAATAAAATATTTAAATAAAGTTAAGATTGGTACATTTCTAAATAATATTTCTTCATCTGCTTTCTAAAAGTGTGGGTACTATTGCAATTTTTAAACTTAACAGGAGTATCATTCCATAATTTCGGTCCGTATACAGAAATAAAAAATTAGCTTTTAGTTAGTCTTACAAAAGGAACGTAAAGTGAGTTTGAATTTTTTAAGCAATAACTGTGGTTTATAATCATGAAATAAAGCTAATATAGAGGTTGGGTGTTGGCCTTTTATGTATTGAAACATAAAACACGCAACTTGTAGTTTGTTTAGGTCCATAATTTGTTTAAATCCATAGTTTTATTTAATCATTCATTCGTTGGTACGTACGTACGTCTGGTTTTCAGAAATTTATGGTAGTTTGCATACAACAACCGTAGCTGTTTCTCGAAATGGGAAAGGGAATAACCCTGGGGTCGATATCAATCCGACAGATCGATTTCGACGAACATGACCGTATCCTACACCTTCCTGAACTGCTGCAATTGGCTTCTCTCGCATTGGAATAGGTTGAAGACGTTCAGACAGTCCCTGACGAAACCACGTTTGCGTTTTTCGAAGTATCGACGACTCTGAAGAGATCATCGACACAGATCCATGCTGTTGGGGAACATTTCTCGCAACCGATTTGTGTCGCAGAAGACGTTGACGAATTCGGTGATCAGTTCTCTCCTTCTGTCCAGCAGGCATTTTTCCGTTGCAGGTTTGTTCGGTCGTCGGCATGTCGTTACTGACCGGGAAGACCTTTCGACGTGCGATTGCTTCTTTCGTGACGAGCCTCAGTGGACGAAGTTTGGTAAGATCCGCACGTCCTCCTGGTAGAGGTGCGTTCCGCAGTAAATCGATAATTCCAATAAAGCCGTCATCGGCAGACATCCGGTAACGGCGAGAAGACGGGGAAGAGTCCAAGAACGTCGGACGGCGAACCGCACCCGTTTATCAGAATCGACGATCGTGTTAAGTCGTGAAAACGTTTTCTTCGATCCGTCAACGGTGGTCAGCGTGCGGGACACGTCGGACGCCAACCTGTCAATGGCTTCCAATCCGGAACGGAGCTTCTCTTCGAAGTTCAGTTTCCGACGCATCAACTCGGCCAACTCCTTAAAATTGTGCTCGCGCAGCTCGTCCGTGGTCGCGGAACCGATCCTCCCGTCCGCTAACGACAGGCAGTAGCTCTTTCGGACCTTTCTGGGATGGCACGCGTGGCCGATCAACCACGAGTTCGCTTCCGACAGACATGACTTTAAAGGAACCTGCCGCACGAGACGTCGTCGCACACGGTCATCCACTTCAGCAAACATCGGCGAACTTGCGAGTTCGTATAGGCCGTGCACCTGGTTGAACGTCAGTATCAAGTACAGGAGATTTTCTGTCTCGATGGCGTCCAGAATTCCCCACCACATAAGTTGGCAATTGTATTTTCGACCTTCGGTCCATCGCAGTTGGAACAGGAAGGTGTCGCCGAGAACGCGAGGCGATGACGTTTCTGAAGTGTATCCGCACGTCTACCAACTGTCGGCGAAAGCCGGTGTTGACGTTTAGTGCCTCCGTCACTCAACGACCGACGACGAACGGTTCGCAAAAGCCGAGCAGGTCCAGCATCTTTGAGAATGTCATTCAGCAGCAGGTAAGCGCCAACGGACATCGCGAGCACGTATGCCGTCAGGTTGCCAAAGTCTTCTTTCGACTTGCAGTCTTCGTCCAGAAACCTCAAAAACCTCACCGTCGTTTCGATCGTGCACGAACACAATGGAAGGTAGGACAGATCCAACTGGATCTGGCCGCTGGAACAATATAGACGTCGTCGTCGTCGTCGCCGTAGCCGCGAAACCATGGACGAGGCCGGACATGACGGTCCACTGACCCAATCTTTTTTTTTGTCCTGTACCGTACGTCCCGTATCCGTCTTGGAGTTGAAAATGCGATCGGAACTATTTCTTCATCTTGTTTTTATACGCAAAAGAACGGACGCCCTTCCCTCCACGAACTCGACGATTGCTGTTAAAAAGAACGCCTGTCACGGGGTTATCGTGTATTTGATCTTAAGCCAACGTGTATATGATCTTACCAACGTGTATTTGATCTTAAGCAATTGATTGTGAGTCCAACTACAATCTGTGCTCTAGTCAAAGTACTATCGATTTGTATTTGGTGTCTGAGCAAGATAAAATCAGTTAGTCAGGGGTAATAAATATTGGCATTAGTGACCACATGTTAATTTACTGTACTAGAAAGATAAGAAAAACAACTTTTAATAAACATAAAACAATTAGGATTCGATCACTTTGAACATACTGTAAAGACCTGCTCTTAATAGAATTAAATGAAATAGACTGGTCGGATGTGTTTGACTGTAAGAATGTTACTGATGCATGGATGATTTTTACAACTAAATTGTTAGACAAAATTGCACTATTTAAAAAAGTCAGAATTAAGCAAATAACTGTACCATGGATGACATATGAAATTCTAAATTTAATTAGGCAAAGAGACAAATTCCTTTGTAAATTAAAAAAAATAAGGATCCTGCACATTATGATCAATTCATATATTTTCGAAATCAGAATAAATAAGAAAGTAGAGTCAAATCGCAGTACTATATTGATGCAGTAACAGAAAATAAAACAAAATTCTGAAAAATTGTAAAGGAAGTCGGGACGTCAAAACAACATAAAACTAAATTCTAAATTTAACAATAATTTACTTGTTATTAACTAATATGCTTTGATAAATCTATACGAAGCTGTTTAAGGGACATGGTGATTTTTTTTTAAATTTTCCTAACCCGTACGTACGCCTTATTAAGTCGTACGTACGCCTTATACAAGGCCTATATTACCGGGGGAAACAATTTCCCCCGGTAATAGAAAAACCCTACCCTGGCCAAAGTTGCCGAAGGCAAAATTTCAAATGTCATCCTTAAATGTATTGAACCTTTACTTGATAGAAGGCAGTTTGGAAACCAGAGAGGTATATCTACCACACATTGCTTGACTGAGGTATACCACTCGTTAGTCAGTGCCTCCGAGAGATCCGCCAACGCCAGTGTTCTGACGTTGACGGACTTCTCGAAGGCATTTGACACGGTAGATCACACTGTTGTCGTGAAAAAATTGTTAGATATGGGTGCTCCATCATGCTTAGTCCAATGGATAATCGATTTCATTACTGCTCTAGATGCTCTACACCACTGGACATCGGTGAATCAACTTAAATTAAATCCGACTAAGTGTCAGGTTATGCGAGTTTATTTTGGTCGTCAACCTCTTCCAGACATCGATCTCCACATCTCTGGTCAATCCTTGCCTGTACTTCAGACAGTTAAGCTCCTGGGGGTTCTGCTTGATGATGATTTGAAGTGGAACTCAAATACCTTAGCTTTATGTAAGAAAGCAAACAAAAAAAAATGTACTTATTGTGGTCCTTAAAACGTGCTGGCCTCTCCAGAGAAGAATTAGTATTCATATATAAATGTTACATTAGACCGGTGCTAGAATATGCTGCCCCCCCTCTGGCACCCAGGGCTTACTGGTGCTCAGTCAACACAAATTGAACGCATACAAGAACGGGTCTGTAGGTGCATTATTTTTAAAGCATTTAATAATTATACGGAAACTCTTCACATATTGGGACTGGAGAGACTGACTGATCGCCGAACCACACTATGTATCAATTTTGCCAAGAAGGCTGTTAATTCTGAGAGGTTCAGTCACTGGTTTAGGTTAAATAATAAATCCCATGGCATGTGCCTCCGTAATACAAAACGATATAAGGATTATAATGTTAAAACTGTAAGGTTTCGTAACAGCCCTTTGCCTTACATGACGACTCTTCTAAATAACATCTAGTGTTCTTGGCGGTCAGCCAGCCTCTTCATTTTTCTTTATTTTTCTTGTTGACGGAGTCACTAAATGGTGATATTTAATTTATAATAGTTTTTTTCGTTAAATTTTATTGGCATTTTTTTGTTGTTCCTGTGTACAGTAATGTTATTTTAACCCAGTAGCCTCCAATTCAATCTCTATTGCCAAAGGTTACTGTTGTCGAATGTTCTTTGTTAATGAATGAATAATTTTATAATGAATAATGTTGTATATAGAATTGTAATTTTTAAATGATTTTGTAATGAGTAATTTTTATAATGAATAATTTTATATATAGATTTGTATATTTGAATGTAATGCTTTTTAAGTAATTTTGTAATGAATTTATTTTGTTGTATGCCTGATTGAATAAATATATACCTGAAATAATAATAATTATAAGTCGTACGAACACCTTATGGGATATTAAGGCGTACGTACGCCTTATGTAACCTGTACGTACGCCTTATTAAGGCGTACGTACGTCTTACGTAACCTGTACGTACGCCTTAGTAAGGCGTACGTACGCCTTAATAAGGCGTACGTACGAATTACGGCGTACGTACGCCTTAGTAAAGCGTACGTACAGGTTACATAAGGCGTACGTACGCCTTACTACGGCGTCCTAAGGCGTAGTACGCCTTAGTAAGGCGTAAGTACGCCTTATTAAGGCCAATCAGAAGACGACTAACAATGAAGTTTGGCTTAGCTGCAAGGCCCTCAGCCAATCACAAACTACCTTCCATTCCGTTTGTCCAATGTAAGTAGTAAACAACGCACGTCCACTTGCAAGTATGGCGTTGGACAGAAGTTTATCAAATGATAAATCTGAGCCAGTTTCAGGCATATTTTTGTGATACATGTTGTGAGAACATAGAGTATGGTCATTAAGCGTAAACAGCTTAAAGAAATTTAAGGATGTGTAACTCTGTGGAAAACAACTAATACGAGTCCTCAGTAAGGCCTATGGCTATGAGGTTTCCGTCGAAGCTGATGAATAGCCTACATATAGGCCTATATGAAAAGGCTCTCGGAGATAGTGGTGCAAGAAGTAATAGTCAAAATTGCACCGAATCTGTTTAAAGGTACGTGTGTTGTTAAATATTATAACGTTAAAAATAGTATGGTATGTTTTACTTCATTGAGAATCACTAATCGTCTCTCTATCAAACCACACACACACACAGACAGGAAGGCCAGTGCCTTTTTCTCAAACTGGGGTGGTACTTTCGACAGCAAAATAACCACAGTATTGTGAATCAAATATGATGTTATATTGTAGTAAACATAATAAGACAATAATTTTGGCAATGAATTGACCCTGCAACAACTGATAAATGAAGACAACTCAAGGATAGCCATGCACAATATATAGCATTTACTACTATCTACCAAGAACAATTGTTTACTACACAAATTGAATCAATTAAGTTTTTTGGGGGAAGGGGATGTGCCCTTCAGTGACTGTGCTTTGACTAATTAATTCAGGCATAATTTGGTTTTAATGTCTTCATGAAAGAATATAACAAAATTATTATATTAATACTAGTACAGTATGCTTTATCTACGTACGAATCCTTCACACATCATAACAAAAAATATAGTATTAATAGGTATCAAAACTGACTTAAGCAATTAATATTTATCAACACTTAGATGTCCAATTAAACATCACCACCTGCATTTAATATTGTATTATACTGATACTACTTGTTACTTTTTTTTTTGGAAAACAAACTTTGTTTAAAAGGAAACAATTAAAATACACATTTGATCATAAAACAATCACAGTAACCTCTCTTTTGAATTAATTTGTTTAATTAATTTTCACAGACCACAGACTCAAGTGAATGGAAGTTGATGAACCACAGCCAAAGCAAATTTTGCTTCATTCTGCATCAGCTGAAATCAAGAATTAAGAAGTGCTTCCTGGTCGAAGTCATGTTCTCCCATGAAACAATAATATATTAAGTACTTTTAATAGAGAAATAACCATTGAGAAATTAGTAAGATGTGAAACATTGAGTGGTGGAATTTATAGTTGAGGCTGCTATTGCAAAATCAGGATGAAGCCTTGTTACTACATGAGGGATATAAGTATCTGGTGGCAATTCAGGCCAAGGCATGAATCAATTGAAAGTACTGTAGTCTTATCTGATTGGAACTGTATACTGTTTGATGAATGTCATCTATTTGATATAACATCACTGTGTTGAGAAATATCACCATATATTTTTTTAATTTTCCTTGTATGAACAGTTATCAACAACACATTTATTTTCTTTATAAAAATTTGCATTGATTTTTGAATGGCATTGTATGGTATTTTACAATGCAATATGAAAAGAAGAAAATAACGGAACAGCACTTGCTGATAAATGATATTGAATACAGCAGAACTCATTATTTCTAGTTTCTTTTAAACTGTTTATACTGGATGGCTACATTGATAATATTATATAATTGTATTATTTAACACATGTTCATAAGTGGATTGGATTGAACTCTATATTCAGCTACAGTGTGCTACAGTGTCTCAATAATATTCAAATAAAAGTATTCAGACTTTTTTCATAAACTTCTTCCAACCTTCGTGGTTACTGTTGTATATTTAAATTTATATACCTAGTGAATGATCAGAGAGATAATGAAAGTGCTGATGGGATGCAACTGGCTGAACTGACCTATATTAAATATTTATTTGTTTACCTCCTTTATTGGAATCATCAATTACTTTTATTCATTCATTCATTCAGTCCAATATATCAAGGTCAATATATTATCAAGGTCATATTAATCAAGGTCTTCAAGCAGCTAAACAAAATTCAACTGGCATGGCAAGAAATACTGATCATTGCATGCAAATAAAAACATTTGAAATTTTACATCAGCCTCAATGTGTTCAGTATTTTTTGAAGTAATTCAGTCTCAGTTTTCTTTAACATTTTTTTTAATGTATTAAAAAACAAAACAGAACGAAAAAAAAGGGGAAAAATAGAATCGAAATATTATATTATATATTTCTGTCTTTCATTCAAAGTCGATAAACATACATATTGCCCTTTCTACTATGCATACATGTAGGCCTAGGTAAATAACACAATACACATTCAGTAAAGCACGGTTGCCTTTGGCTTACAAAAACCTACGGTATGATAGTCGAGGGAAGACGGGAAATGCGATTTACTACCTCAACAATCTTACTACTACAGTATTACCAATGTATTTTATTTAAAGGCTGGTATACTTATATCATATTGAAATATTCCACTAAAACTTAAGAACTTTCCTCCAAATTGCTACAAATTGTCACTTTCCTCGCGACATTGTTTATACAAGATATTGTCGGCAATATAATAAGGCGTATGTACGGGTTAGGAAAATAAAATAAAAATTCATCATGTCACTTAAACAGCTTCGTAAATCTAAGAGTTGCTGATCAGTTTAATTATTTTTTTACATCAATTGCATCCTCTCTGCCATCTAAATTACCTGCCTCTACGGTTCAGTTTGGGCCACCACATAAAATAATTCGTAAGAAAAACATCACTGAAAATAAGTTTGGTTCGAAAATCGTAACCGAGGAAGAAGTTATTAAGATTGTACATGGTCTAGCAATAATAGTAGGGCAACTGGCTTAGATAACATTCCAGGTTGATTTATTAAGGATGCTTCTCCTGAAAATGACAGACAATTACACTGGGATGGTCACGTTGGACATACAGAAAGCTTTTGACACCGTCGACTACGACATTCTACTGAATAAACTAAAAGCATTAGGAATTAATGACATTTCGATCGACTGTGGTTCAAGTCATATTTAACTGGTAGAAAACAAATGGTAGCAGTCAGTGACACACTGTCTAAGGCACGACCAGTGGCGTCACGGAGTTTGTGGGGCCCTGGCACCGACTGTTATTTTGGGGCCCCTAATAAGTGAGCGAAGCGAGCAAACATACGCTGGCGGCTAAGGGGACGCGTAGGGCCCGCAGTCGGAGGTCAGGGAGTGAAGGCCCCTGGTGGGGTTCCGAGGGGGCTTTCGCGCTCAGAGCTTGTGTCATTTGTCATTAACAGAGAACATAGAATGGTCCATGACTGATGAAATATCTCAGACAATTTTATGACAAAACTAACATAGATTACATAGGCCAACTTTCGGAAATGGCATGTGCCTAACAGTAGGCCTATGTACTCTATGTAGGTGTAAAAATACAAAGAATATTTTAGTGAGAAACAAAACATGTTTTTATAACGTATATACAATGTAAAGCAGATTGATCACAAAATCAGAAACAAATGTCAAAATCAGAACCCAACTTTTATTGTTTAGAACTGTCGGAGCCCCATTGAATGAAACTATGGTATTATAGTTTATATTAAATTAGCCCTATTAGATACCGTATATATGCTAAATTTTGACATGCTACCAATTGAACATTTTAAATCATATGTATAAAATCATCAGTGCACCAGATTAAACGAGGCAACATGTCGTAAAAGTTTGTGATCACCATAGTTATAACACTAAGGCTAGCAACTTATATGTGAATATCTCTGGTCTAGTTCCTTTATACACTGGTATAAGTAATTGGAACAGGCTACCTTTAAATGTTAAGCAATGTCATTCGTTAAGCAGTTTTAACAAGTGTGTCAGAAAGCTTTTTTTCAATAGGCTTGTTTTAGATGAGTAAATAATTTAATATCTCTTTAAATTTTTATATCTATTATATATGCTAATTATTTTACTGAAAAAAATTCAATCAATCAATCATCACAAGGAACATATGAACGCGCATCACGAAAATTAAACTATCGGCATGCTATTTTTCACCACCCTGATAATGTTCGTTACCATTGCATCTCCGATGCCGACCAAAGATCAACAGCCTTCGACGAAGGAATTCACGTCTTTTTTTGCAACGTGCGTCAGTATTGCGGACATCGTCGAAATGCACGTAGTGCCGGAGTGGCGCACCACGTTGATAGGCGCAAACAACTCCGTGATTGTGTTTCAAATCCATGTCATGTATTTTCTACAACCATAATACGAAAACAAAACGTGGTTTTGCTTTAACCATAATACGAAAACAAAAAGTGTTTTTGCTATAACCATAATACGAAAACAAAATATGTAAACAATATTACTGGTAATGGTACTGGTTTTGGTACACTTCAACTATCTCCAACCTGCCTTTAAAACGACAAGCTTGGATCGGCCAGCTTCAGACTTTCATATTCTCTAACTTTAGCTGGTTCTACGATGACGAATTTAATATTGCAGTGTTAGATTTAATCGTTATTGAAGAAGAACAAGAAGTCATCGATCTGATGATGATGATGATGACGATATTCAATTGATAGATTCATCCCCAATGCCGTAGACAAGAATTTTAAGCAGTGCGAGACAATACCAGGGTGGACCCACTTTACACGTAAATTCAAATAATTTGAACCCATTTTCTTTAAAAAATTACCATTTCACACAAAAATCTAGAACCAATTTTCTTAAAATTTTACCCATTTTAGGCTAAATAAAATTTTTCAAAATGTGGACACCATTCTTTGTGAACACATTAGAAAAATTGTGTGGGACTGTTCCAAATGTCCGAATAGCTGACTACGGCATTGTTCACCCGGTATTAAAAAGAAGAAAAAGAAAAAAAAAATCGTCATCGATCTGACAAATGTTTCTGATAGTGATGAGTGAGTTTACCAGTAATACATTCTGTAACGTGGCCTGTTTCGACGATGTTTGTATTGATGACGATGTTCCAGTAATAGATTTAACCGGTATTGAATTATTAATTGAAAAAAATACCTGTCATTTATCTGAAAAAAAATTTCTGATGGTGATGATGATAATATTCAAATCAATTAAATTACTAGTGAAGAAAAAAGCTTAAACGATCCCATCTGCGATGATTATTACAGGGACTTTCTAGCATCTGACTGTAATACTGTGTATACTGTGAATGAAGATGAGGTGTTTTGGAAGAAAACGAAGATGATAAGTTAGCAGAGATGGCGGCAAAAGAGTGTTTTGAAAAAAAATATTGAACACAAATTTGGACAAACGGAATTGTAGACCCAGTCAAACGGATGAAGATATTTGCCTCGTCGTAAGTTGTCGAGAAAAAGTAGATATATATTTTGAAACTATTTTTTTACGGCGATTATATTGTACGGGTAATTTAACTATATAAATGCAATTTGCGTTTTCTAAAGGTTTTAAAAATCACCATGATATACAATTAACTACTGTCTCGTAATACTAAATCTGAAGCAGATGCGTGGCCTTCAGCTGTAAAGTTGGCTTAGGAAAAAAAAGAATTTGTTCTGCTTTCTTAATTCTTAATTATAATAATCAAATCAATCAATCAGTCAATCAATCAATCAATCAACCTATTCACCAAATACAAATATATATAAAATACAATAAAGCTTCACAAGACAAAATTAATCAAAAGAAACTCGCATCCATTATACAAAAGCCAAAGGTACAGAAATTTAAAAAGCTAAATTAATGATTGAATGAATATCGTTATTATATAAGCAATTCTTTACACTGTCGCAAATTCCATGGTTTACGCAATGCAATTGATGTATTTAATAAAAAAACATATTTAAAAATAGTGAAATAAACAAATTGTTTCACTGACCTGACGAAATAGTTTTGCTGATATAATTATTTTTCCAGTAGCGACTGATTTCTCTAAAATGATTTGGATTTCCATTTAGTACTTTTATATTTCGATTTTTTGGAGATTGGCGATTTATTAGATCACTAGCCTTCAGACATCCCGAAAAGGCCGTTTCGGATGACAGGCTTGGGAACCAAATATAGTTGTTGTATTGCTTCATTGATTCGATAAATGATGAATGTTGCTTTTTTTTTCGTAGTCCGCCAAATCTAAACGAAGAATAACAAGATAATCTGGAATTAAAAACCCTCGTCCTGTTGCGTCATATCTATGTACTGATTAATAGATTGTATGTATGTCGTTCACAGTTTGAGACGTTTGCACAATTTGCAAATTCTGCTAACTGTGCAATGTAATAACGGTGTGTATTGACTACTAAAACCAGAAACCAGAAATTGACATCAAAAACTGAAAGAAAAAATGGAAAATCAGTCAAAAGTAAAACATGTACATCAAAATGAGTGACTTCAGGACTAGGCCCCAAAAAATGCGAGTATCACAAGAGCCTATCATTTAATAATGATCAAAACGTCTATAACGATTAATTGTGCTCACTTCTTTGCTTTGGCCTTTTCCTCTTTTAATCTATATAACTAAAGTTTCAACTTATTGTCGTGGTTCGACTTTAGAAAGATATTGAAAAGGGAGATACAATCTTCCTTGAGTAGTTTAGACTCGGTTGGTAATCAATCACAAGGCATCTGTGTGTAGCATTCAACGTTTTATTTGCACATAAACCAACGCGAACTATACGAAACAAAACCCTGCAAAATATACATTCCAAACAAGAATTATATAATGCGTTATTATTACACAATATATCAAGGATAACAACATTATGCAAATTATATAACTTAACAACAATTCTGATATAACCTGGCAACACACCAACATCAGAAACAATTTGATAATTAAATAGCATAGCCTATTAAAATGGTGTAATAACTTGTATTTACCTCAAGCTAGAATGCTTAATGCACCAGTCTGTAATCTATGACTGTTGGACGCTCCAACAACACTTCTGAAACTACAGACTATATTGGACGCTCCAACAAACTTCTGTTAACTACAGACTAATAATGGCCACCAAAACTTCTGTAACTTCAGACTATTACTGGCCACCAAAACTTCCATAACTTCAAACTATTACTGGCCACCAAGCTAACGGTATATTAAAACAAGAATATAACGATTATAAGTAATAACAATCACTCCCCATTAGCGGAATGTACAATAACAATAATATTAACAACTCATGTAAATGTACAGCACAATAATATTAACAATGCATTCAATACCGGCATTAATCCAATACGGACATGAATTAACTAAATATTATAATATAACATACTTATAACTTATTGTATAAATGCACACATATCATTCAATTAAATTAACTACAAATTATAATATACACTACATCATGGACTTCAGAACTGCATACTGCCAAAATAACGTGTGCAGGGCTTGCAACGGAACAAACGAAAACTGGTTGCAAGACCCCACAAAAGCATATATACCGCCGAACAGCTGTGTATTTGCATGAACATGCACGAGATGAATATGTAAATACAACAACAATAAAGCAAACAATAGCTGCAGCGCAATCCCATTACACTAACAAATCGCATCATCACAATATTCCCCGCTCGAAATGCACTTTTGTCCCCAAAAGTATGAGTACAATCAAAAGACAAACGTTAATCTTATCTCCCATCAAGAGCTGAAACCGGTAATCTATATGGATTTCTATTAATGCCTTTAGTAGAACGGGTCGACCTTCTCAAGGGAGCACTTTCAGTATTTATCACTTCACTCTTACTATCCCTATGTATCAATCTCACGTTATCTTCATTTGATTCATTTGATTCACTTTCACTCGATTCACTCTCATCTGATGAACTAATATCTCCATTAAATTCAAATGGCAAAACATTCATTAGCGGCTGACCTTCTGGTTCAATCTTATCTTCTGGATTTAAAATAAGTTTTCGCCTGTTAACATGCTTAAGCACAACACCTTTAACCGGGCGAATACTAAACACATCATCAGATGAATTGATTGACTCAATTATATAAGAACAATCATGAAACTTATCAACAAGTTTATGACGTGTTTTGAATTCTTCTCTTCGAAGTAATACACGATCACCAATTTTCAAAGCACCTGGAGGAAGCTTAACACTATGTCGCTTCTCTTCTCGATCAGCTGCCGCCTTCAATCTAGATGACGCAACTTCATATGCTCTCTTCATTAATCGTGCTTCTTGCTGCAAGTAATCCTCTGACCAGTCATTCTCTAGGTTACTAAGCAAGCTGTCAATAAGAAGATGAGGCTCACGACCAAACATAAGTAAATACGTTGTAACCCCTGTAATACAATGTGGTGTAGAATTATACATGAACACAATATGATGAAAATTCAGGCCATCTCTTACGTTCGTTGTGATGCAGAGACCGAAATAAACCACAAAGAGACTTATTAAACCGTTCACACTGACCATTTCCAGTAGGGTAATAGCTAGTAGTACAAGACTTATTAATGCCATACAATTTACAAATTTCACGGATGACAGTATTTTCAAAAGACTTCCCTTGATCCGAATGCAACCGACCTGGAACACCATAGTGTACAAACCATGAATCTCTTAACACATTAGCAACTGTTACTGCAGACTGATTTCTACAAGGAACAGCTAAGGAAAATTTGCTGAAAACATCAGTCATAACCAACACATCTTCATAACCTGCTTTGCCTCGACCCAACTTCATGAAGTCTAACGCTACAAATTCCTGAGGACGGAAAGCTAACACATGTCTGAGTGGTGGTTTCGGCGAAGGCGAAGGTAGTTTACTGCGAGCACAACGACTACAACGAGAAATGTAAAGCCTTACCTCACCAGTCATCCTTGGCCAATAACAACGGCGTTTAAGCAAAGACAAAGTCCGATGAATCCCTTGATGAGCCCATTTATCATGACACCTCTATCAATGTCGAACGTAACTTTTGTGGAACCAACAACTGTCTAACAAAATCAAAAATAGGATCCTTCACTTGCCGATACAGCACACCGTTACACCTGTCTCTTATACACATCTAGATGTGTATAAGAGACAGCATAAAGTTAGTCCAAATTATTTTATGGGCCCTTTAAAGAATATATTTGGGCCCCTTAGATTTGCATTATGGTTTCATTTGGGACCCATATGGGTTTTACCAAATTCATGGGATCTTTATGGGCTATATCTGGGTTTTTTGAGGATTGAAATGTAAGGGGCCACTATAAATTGGCCTATACGGGAAAGAGCTGCCTGTGCACCCAAAATTCATAAGGGTCCCATAAAGTTTATGGGCCCGCTAAAGGATATATTTGGGTCCCTTAGGTTTCCATTATGGTTTTATTTGGGACCCATGTGGGTTTTGTCCAAAATAATTTACGGGGGACATGAAATTAACTAAATATTATAATATAACATACTTATAACTTATTTTATCAATGCACACATATCATTCAATTAAATTAACTACCGTACAAATTATAATATACACTACATCATGGACTTCAGAACTGCATATTGCCAAAATAACGAACTGCATACTGCCAAAATAACGTGTGCAGGGCTGGAAACGGAACAAACAAAAACTGGTTGCAAGAGCCCACAAAAGCATATATACCGCCGAACAGCTGTGTATTTGCATGAACATGCACGAGATGAATAAGTAAATACAACAACAATAAAGCAAACAATAGCTGCAGCGCAATCCCATTACACGAACAAATCGCATCATCACAATATTCCCCGCTCGAAATGCACTTTTGTCCCCAAAAGTATGAGTACAATCAAAAGACAAACGTTAATCTTATCTCCCATCAAGAGCTGAAACCGGTAATCTATATGGATTTCTATTAATGCCTTTAGTAGAACGGGTCGACCTTCTCAAGAGAGCACTTTCAGTATTTATCACTTCACTCTTACTATCCCTATGTATCAATCTCACGTTATCTTCATTTGAATCATTTGATTCACTTTCACTCGATTCACTTTCATCTGATGAACTAATATCTCCCTTAAATTCAAATGGCAAAACATTCATTAGAGGCTGAACTTCTGGTTCAATCTTATCTTCTGGATTTAAAATAAGTTTTCGCCTGTTAACATGCTTAAGCACAACACCTTTAACCGGGCGAATACTAAACACATCATCAGATGAATTGACAAGTTTATGACGTGTTTTGAATGCTTCTCTTCGAAGTAATACACGATCACCAATTTTCAAAGCATCTGGAGGAAGCATTAACACTATGTCGCTTCTCTTCTCGATCAGATGACGCAACTTCATATGCTCTTTTCATTAATCGTGCTTCTTGCTGCAAGTAATCCTCTGACCAGTCATTCTCTAGGTTACTAAGCAAGCTGTCAATATGAAGATGAGTCTCACGACCAAACATATGTAAATACGGTGTAACCCCTGTAATACAATGTGGTGTAGAATTATACATGAACACAATATGATGAATTAATTCAGGCCATCTCTTACGTTCGTTGGGATGCAGAGACCGCAATAAACCACAAAAAGACTTATTAAACCGTTCACACTGACCATTTCCAGCAGGGTAATAGCTAGTAGTACAAGGCTTATTAATGACATACAATTTACAAATTTCACGGATGACAGTATTTTCAAAAGACTTCCCTTGATCCGAATGCAATCGACCTGGAACACCATAGTGTACAAACCATGAATCTCTTAACACATTAGCAACTGTTACTGCAGACTGATTTCTGCAAGGAACAGCTAAGGAAAATTTGCTGAAAACATCAGTCATAACCAACACATCTTCATAACCTGCTTTGCCTCGACCCAACTTCATGAAGTCTAACGCTACAAATTCCTGAGGACGGAAAGCTAACACATGTCTGAGTGGTGGTTTCGGCGAAGGCGAAGGTAGTTTAGTGCGAGCACAACGACTACAACGAAAAATGTAAAGCCTTACCTCACCAGTCATCCTTGGCCAATAGCAACGGCGTTTAAGCAAAGACAAAGTCCGATGAATCCCTTGATGAGCCCATTTATCATGACAACTCTATCAATGTCGAACGTAATTTTGTGGAACCAACAACTGTCTAACAAGGATCCTTTACTTGCCGATACAGCACACCGTTACACTCTACAAAGTTGAGTCAGCACATCTGTTTGTAAAACGAGGCTTGTACTTAAGATGGGTTGCTCAGCTTGCTATGTTTAACATAGATATTAAGTACAAGCCTGGTTTTACAAACAGATGTGCTGAGCAACCCATCTTAATTCAGTTGCACCTAAATTTGCGGTCTGCAAATAAGCTAATGGATTATTGTCAGTATAAACAATCGCTTTAGAACACTGAATGGAAAGTCCAAAATAATTTCTTTCAGCACCACGCAAACTCCACTAGCATACGCTACAGGGCGAATAAATCCCTTCTCATGCGATAAACAAGCAACTAATCCCTTGGCACTAGCATCAACTTCAATTATAAATTCACGATCAAATCTAGGATAGATTAGGACAGGAGGATTAATTAAACTCTTTTTGAGATCTTCAAATGCTGTCTGCTGTGGTAGGTCCCACTGAAAATTACTGTGGTTAACTACACATTTAGTGGTCTGGGAATCATTACCACGAGTCTTCCCCGCTCTTAATTCTGTCATATGGGTAATATTATGGAGAGGAGACGCAAGTTTAGCAAAGTTAGGAACAAACCTACGATAATAAGAACCAAGTCCTAAAAATGACTTAAACTTCAGTTACAATTTTGCGAACAGGCCACGAAACAATTTTGTCAACTTTTGCTGCATCAACAGATACACCTTTGCCAGAGATCACACTTCTTTCCCTTTAATTTAAGACCATAGTTTGCTAACCTACTTAACGCTTTATCCACTCTGATCAAATGTCCTTCAAACGTGGCTTAAAAAACAAGAATATCATCAAGATATAAAATGACCTCGGATAGATTTAAATCACCCACAACATACTCCATGACGCGTTGAAACGTACTTGGGCTATTTGTAAGACCTTGTGGCATACGCAGAAATTTGTACAAGCCCCACGGCACCCTAAACGCGGTTTATTCAATGGAATCATCAACCATAATAATTTCGAAAAATCCATGCGCTAAATCTAAAGTAGAGAACCAACAAGACCCCGTCCAAACCTCCAACACTCTCATCAATTCTGGGCAAAGGAAATGAGTCTTTCAAAGTACGTCCATTTAACTTACGATATCTATACATAAACGCAAAGAATTGTCTTTCTTTCGTACCAAAACTATAGGGCTAGCGTAACTGCTCTTCGATGGTCTAATTATTCCTTGTTCCAACATTTCCTGCAACATTGCTTCAACTTCTTTGATAGCATTTGGATGAATTATACGATAAGGTAGCCTAATAGGTAGACCATCTTTAACCGCAATACTGTGGGGAATAACATCGCACTTACCCACGTCATAAGGACCCCTTGAAAATACATCTTTGTGAGTATGTACAAGCGTCAAAACCTTCCGCTCCTCATCTCCAGACAGACCTTCTAACTTCAACCCTGGAGGACAAACTAAATCCTGTTCATTGATATTAGAACCAGCATGTTGTCTATCACAAAGAACATCCTTTTCAACCTGTAGGAAAACTTGCACAAGCTTATGACTGCCCAACCCTAGGTGATTCATTGAATGACAATGGAACAGCTGTATTAAAATGCTTTAAAGAAACAAAAATATTTGATTCCTCTTCATCCACCTGCAACACAACTTCAGCTCTACCGGTACAAGGTGGATTCATCTTATCGTCACCAACCACTCCTAAATTTGCCAAAATTCTGGGATCATCCTTAATATGGCGTAGTATATTACAACCTACAAGTATTGGATAAGTAGAATTTTTAGAGCATGCAATATCCGAAACGATGAGAAAACTGCCCAACATGTCATGTCCTAGTATTTCAATCGGAACCTCCACATAACCTTCAATTGGAACTTCAACTCCACAAACCCCAGTTATGACTCTTTAACTCAACAAGCTCAGATTTCAAAACTTTATGGTGTATTGAGGAAGGAATAATAGAGGCTTTTGCCCCCGTGTCAAGAACACATCCCAATTTTACACAACCAAACTTGACAGAGGTACATGGACTTTTGGTAACTAAACGATCAAGCAAAGATGAATTTGAGAATTGTTCATTAGTAGTAAAATAGTGATCAGAATTATCAATTGAAACAACTAGAACATTAACAGATTCTGAACTTTGACCAACTTCTGGCTTAGGTTTTACCACCCCACCATTGGTTTTACCTGGACAATTTAAAGCATAATGACCCACACCTTCGCAATTCCAACAGTGACCTGGGGGAACTTTACACGCATCCCTACTATGACCCGACTTGCCCACAATTATAACAACGACGAGGCCCACTCCTATTAGTGAAACTATTGTCGAAAGATTGTTGAAGTTCACCTAATTGTTTCTTAAGTTTTTTCAATTCTTCTTTAATTTCAGAAGTTTCAGGCTGAAAATTTCCAGAAAAGTCAACACCATGAACTTTAGGTCTGTTACTTTTAGGTTTTTCACCCTTAAATAGCTCAAGCACCTCCTCCCTCATTTCAATAAACGGTCTATCCCTAAAAGCCAATTCAATTCGACGTAACTCTCGCTTAACCAGCGGATCGCGAACCCCTTCCACCAATCTTTGTTTTAAAATAGAATCTTGGAGGTATTTTAAAGCTTTCTGTTCCCCTGGCATGGAAGCTTCAATTAATCGGGAGTAAAGTTTCATCAACGCCAAGCTATACTCAGGAATGGATTCATGATCTAACTGATGTCTAGAATAAAACAAGGTATTCAAAACAGATACAGATTCATCAGGAGAAAATGTAGTTTTCAAAATCTCAATCGCTTTCTTCACATCTTTTCCAAAATCTAATACAGACATTTGATAATGCACTTCATCTTTAGCAGATCCCCCCAAATGACTAACCAAGGCATCATACTTTACATCTCCATCCAACTGATAATGCGCACAGTAAGTCTCAAAATCCTCAAGCCATTCACGCAATGTAATATCTCCAGGGGCTTTAGGGTGACCCTTAAATTTAGAAATTTTAATAGGAGGTGGGACTTTTTGAACATTCACACCTTTTAACACATCAGTCAACGCAGCAATCATGCCAACAAAACTTTCAGTTTCGGCGCTAGCAAGTTTCTCAGATTTATCAATATCGCAATGACGCAAATGGACCTATACATGCAATTCTGATTACAAATAGTTAAATAAGATATAGAAAAACCGTACCGTAATAATTAAACAATTAATTAACTTCATGCATTAAACAATTATCTATCTCAATAATAAACATTATGCATTGAACAATTATCAATTTCAATCATTACAGTAACATCAAGGCAACAATTCAGAGCTCACCAAGATTAACAGGCATATTCATAATAAAGTGATTATCCAATAACATTATTATCCAAATAGAAATGCTATTAACTTCAACATAACAATTCACATTATCTTCACTATTCATTCAGTAATATAACAAAATGAATCAAATGTAAATTTCTTATCTGTCCTTGATATCATCTCCAACTCAAGGGCTGATAATATCGCTAAAGTTTTGTACTGTCGCGTAGAGCTTCCACAAATAGATGCACGATGCCTCTTGTACCCTGCTCGCAGTGCCAAGTTTGTCGTGGTTCGACAGAAAGATATTGAAAAGGGAGGTACAATCTTCCTTGAGTAGTTTAGACTCGGTTGGTAATCGATCACAAGATATCTGTGTGTAGCATTCAACGTTTTATTTGCACATAAACCAAAGCGAACTATACGAAACAAAACCCTGCAAAATATACATTCCAAACAAGAATTATATAATGCGTTATAATTACACAATATATCAAGGATAACAACATTAGGCAAGTTATATAACTTAACAACAATTCTGATATAACCTGGCAACACACCAACATTACATGCAATTCTGATTACAAATAGTTAAATAAGATATAGAAAAACCGTACCGTAATAATTAAACAATTAATTAACTTCATGCATTAAACAATTATCTATCTCAATAATAAACATTATGCATTGAACAATTATCAATTTCAATCATTACAGTAACATCAAGGCAACAATTCAGAGCTCACCAAGATTAACAGGCATATTCATAATAAAGTGATTATCCAATAACATTATTATCCAAATAGAAATGCTATTAACTTCAACATAACAATTCACATTATCTTCACTATTCATTCAGTAATATAACAAAATGAATCAAATGTAAATTTCTTATCTGTCCTTGATATCATCTCCAACTCAAGGGCTGATAATATCGCTAAAGTTTTGTACTGTCGCGTAGAGCTTCCACAAATAGATGCACGATGCCTCTTGTACCCTGCTCGCAGTGCCAAGTTTGTCGTGGTTCGACTTTAGAAAGATATTGAAAAGGGAGGTATAATCTTCCTTGAGTAGTTTAGACTCGGTTGGCAATCGATCACAAGATATCTGTGTGTAGCATTCAACGTTTTATTTGCACATAAACCAAAGCGAACTATACGAAACAAAACCCTGCAAAATATACATTCCAAACAATAATTATATAATGCGTTATAATTACACAATATATCAAGGATTATTAGGCAAGTTATATAACTTAACAACAATTCTGATATAACCTGGCAACACACCAACATCAGAAACAATCTGATGATTAAATAGCATAGCCTATTAAAATGGTGTAATAACTTGTATTACCTCAAGCCAGAATCTGCTTAATGCACCAGTCTGTAAACTACGACTATTGGACGCTCCAACAACACTTCTGAACTACAGACTATTGGACGCTCCAAAAAACTTCTGTTAACTACAGACTAATAACGGCCACCAAAACTTCCGTAACTTCAGACTATTACTGACCACCAAAACTTCCATAACTTTAGACTATTACTGGCCACCAAGCTAACGGTATAATAATCACTAAACAAGAATATAACAATTATAAGTAATAACAATCACTCCCCATTAACGGAATGTACAATAACAATAATATTAACAACTCATGTAAATGTACAGCACAATAATATTAACAATGCATTCAATACCGGCATTAGTCCAATACGGACATGAATTAACTAAATATTATAATATAACGTACTTATAACTTATTGTATCAATGCACACATATCATTCAATTAAATTAACTACAGATTGTAATATACACTTACATCATGGACTTCAGAACTGCATATTGCCAAAATAACGAACTGCATACTGCAAAAATAACGTGTGCAGGGCTTGCAACGGAACAAACGAAAACTCGTTGCAATAACCCACAAAAGCATATATACCGCTGAACAGCTGTGTATTTGCATGAACATGCACGAGATGAATATGCAAATACAACCACAATAAAGCAAACAATAGCTACAGCGCAATCCCATTACACGAACAAATCGCATCCTCACATCATCAACCATTTCATAAGCTTAGGCTTAGAGTCAGAGGGTAGTGTAATGTTGGTCCATGCTACGGCAAAGTCGGGTATAGGCTAGGCCACGTCAATCTGTTAAACTATTATAAATTCTATTATAATATTAGTTTTAAAAGTGATAAATCATAAATACATGTTATTTCAATTTTTTCAATGACAGCTACCGACCGTGTTACCCCCCCCCCCCCGCCCACACATATACATTATACCCAGGGCCTCCAAGAGTTGAAACTTTAAGGCAAGGATTGGTGTGGGCTCTCCGGTTACAAGCGTAAACCTCGAGAAAGATTGCACCAAAGGCTAACCATTTTTTTGTGGGGAAGGAGGAAGGGGGGTGGGGGAGTGAGGATGGGTGCTGTTTGGAGGGCCCATTATTAGGGGACCCATGCCATTATTGACAGCTCATGATAGTAATTATTATTTTTTTAATCAATTTAAAACACATTTGAAACAACAGCCGTGACTCAAAATAAGCAAAAAGTTCAAACTGCGCAAGACATGTACATTGTAGTCTTTTCCACAATATAATGAAACGTTTTGTATAAATATTTGATACAAAAATAACGCTAAAAAGAAAAGATCGACGTTTCAACTCCTTCATGGTGTCATTTTCAAGATCAAATGATGAAGTATAGAATATACAGCAACTATAATCAATAGAAAAAAGCTAATCTACAATGTCAAAGTTCATAACAGTCGGATATTAATCCCTGTGTTAGATAAAAAGCTTTGCTTTGACAGAGTCACATTGTTTATTCAGACTGGGTTTTAATTGTCTAATAAATAGGATTTCATGAATGAGACAGTCAAATTTGTTCCTACATTTCTTTAATGCTGAAACATGACTCAATACTGCTTGGGCTGATATGATGGTCCTTAGCATGTTGTCCTAACAGAAATCTTTTATGTTCAGCAATTCGTTGGTAGAGGTGTCGGTTTGTGTATCCGACATAACTTGCATCACACAAGTCACATTTAAATCTGTACACAACACACTGCTGATTTATGATTGTAGGTTTTCTTTCTGTTTTCTTAATTTCATCACTTATTTTTCTGCTTGTGAAAACAGGAAAAATGTTTTGGTCTATTTTGTTGCTTAGTTGGTGTAGTTGACGCTTAACTGAGTTGGCAGATTTCTGGTCTTTGAATGGTAGAATAATTCGGATGGGCATTTCCTTCTCATCGGCTTCACTATTACTGAATTTATTCTAGAGTTGACTTAAACATTTGAATTGTGGATGTGACGAGGTCATATGTGTATTCAAGGCGTTTGAAAATCCTTCATAGGTTATCACATACCTCGTTGAATAAGTGGCTGGATGATGATAGTTTGTAGGCCCGATTCAACATGATAATTAAAAGTGTCTTCTTGTGCTTATTGTCTACATGGATGTTGTCTACATGGATATTATCTCGTTATTACGAGATAATATCTCGTAATATAACGAGATAATATCTGAATTTTATTTTTTTTTTAGTTGGCAGCAATACGCTTCCGTATCATCTCATATCGGCGCCTTGAGACGATTTTATTGTGGAAGGCGCACTACAAATATCCCACCATTACCATTACCATATTATATTATATTTTTTCATTCGTTGTGTGTGCAATTGTACGGAAGCGTATTGCTGCCAACTAAAAAAAAATAAAATTTAGATATTATCTCGT
>NW_022716878.1:56301-62579 GCF_011630105.1 Anneissia japonica
CACAAGGGAGGGGTCAGGACCCATGATCCCCTCCTCCCAGATCCGCCAATGTGAATTGCGAGAAAATGTAACTTGGTCGGGTACTGGATAAACATTCTCTTTCCCATCCTTCTCTTTCTTCCCTCCTTCTTTTTTTTGCATTTCCGATCATACAAAGTTCTCCAGACATTATATATTTTTCGCCAAAAAGTGGGGGGGGGGGCTCGGCCCCCCCGGTTCCGCCGCCCATGTACTACACTGCGGCTTGTCGGTGTTGGGTGCAATTGTTGTCCACTAGTACTAAGGTAAACTAAAAATATATAAATACTCATGATATTGCTGACTCAGGGGTTATATTTAGAGTCTCTATATAGGGACGAGAGTTACAGTATATTAAATCTGTAGCGCCACCCATCGTCACAGCCTCAAACATCCAGAAAAAAAAATCGCTTCCCGGTTCTAAGGCCCAATAAAAAAAATTATTAGTTTATCACCCCCCGCGCGCATGTCTTCTATGGTACTGGGGAAAAAAATTGAAATTAAAAAAAAAATGTATTTATTAATTTTTTAAATTATTTTATTAAATAGTTAGTAGATATTTTTGCATTATCTAAATCATGCTTTACTTTGAATATCAATGCACCAGCAAACAACCCAAGGGTGATATTTGGCTTCAGCAAAATAAAAAATTAAAAAAAAAGCCTCCCTCCCTACCTCATCATTTTTCCTGCCAAGATAGGGTGATAAACTTATAATATTTTTTATAGGGCCTAATCCCACTGCAGCAAAATGTATATTCTTTTCTCTGCGGATGACATGGTACATTTCTTTTCTCTACAGAACGATAGTTGGATACATTTTGCGTAATACCTACCTAAGGTTTAGAATCGAAGGATTAACTGTGGTTATATTAGATTTAACACCCGCATCTTGTGAATACTTATTAATTGGCGGAGCATTGCATCTAAAGGAAAAAATAAAACGTTAATGATTATTACTTAGTGCCTTCCTTCTCGTAACCTTAAAAACTTTATTACAAATTAGGACGATGCTTAATATAGGGTGGAAAATTGAAAAGACGCCTAGTTAAAGATTTAACTAGGCAATTAAATTTTCGTGAATTATCCCGGATGTATTTTACACTGATGAACCACCGATACCAAAGTTAAAAGCTGTTTAGAATCATCAAGGTTGTTATGGTATATATAAAACAAATATGAAAACATTAAATCATATGCCTGACTGATGTAGCAGATTAGTATATTAAAAAAAATAAATAAAACAGTCTTTAAATACTGTAGCTTATCTATGATAATTGTTTTATCAGTTATTAAAAAAACATATTATATGGATCATCATCTTCGGAGGTGTCCCAACATATACATATTGAATCGCCGGGCCACCATGTACTAGACAAGAGAGGAGTGAAAGAGGCCATCTACATCCGGGTCAACCAGCCATCCCTTATCAAGAATGGGGGACGTTATAAACTACCAAACGTCTACGATCCACTATTACGGTCTAGTGTCCGAAGAGCTACTGAACGTAAGACAGATCAGTGTGCTCAAGAAGGTTGAAATGTCAACTGACAATTTCACAAGTGAGTTACTTTTTGTGTTGTGAACATTAGTTAAAAAAAATGAAATTACTATTATTACAAACACAGATGAGCTTTCGTACTGTAGTGACGACCCTCGCAGGGTTAATGTAGCCCAACCATTGAGGCACTACGACCTTCGGGTCAGTGCATTTGCATATTACCAATACACGTGAAACACCTGGCAGATCTGAGGCTCTCGGGAAGATAGAGCACTTCAAGTCCAGAGCTCGACCATATAACAAGTGACAGTGTTATCACCATTGTGTATAGCTACGCGGGAAACTCGTACCGAAACGGTAAGTACCAAGTATACATAGCTATTTTCACAATATTGGCGCTGCAAGCAGGGCTGTTAATTGTACAATATCACCGATTGTGAGTTTGGAGTCACTCACGATCATTTGTACTGATATTGTACTGAAATTTAGAATAGGACAGTTAGGGTTTGTGTAGGGAAGTGTTGTAGATCGCACACTCTTGGCCGGTTTGAGAAGTCTTACTAGGGGGAGTGTGGACTATCGAGTACCTACAAAAGTATTTTGTAGTTTAGGAGTATTAGTTAGGCATAACCTCTTTAGTATTTAGGAGAGGGTGTGGTATTTAGGTGCAGCCATTGTTAAGACGCGCAGTCTTTGTTTTCTTACTTAAGGTAAGGATCGATGGCTGTGTAATACGCATTCCTCATTTGCATATTCTTTCTAACCGACCTGGTTTTTATCCACAGGTGAACATAACTTTGCTTGCATTGTTGCTTGTGTGAATGTTGATTCGGATAGGTGTAGTTGTATTTACTGCGTACTTTAAACCTATTTCCCAATAACACTAACCACGTTCGTTAATTAAATACCATATTGTTTTTGCTGTTTTTGAAAGTTATAGTTTTTTTAGTTTGAATTATTCGCTAAACGCTACGAATTTTTCGACTATTTCATTATTGTCACTTTCAATTGCATGCATGCTTAACCGTTAACTTTAAAAGTTGATAGTTGTGTTAGTTTGAATATTTTGAACATTGTGCGATTTATTCTACTATTTACTACTTCTTTTAAGTTGTGCTTGTTTGAACTTTGACCTTGAGAGTTGTTTACTATTTGAATTTTTCGATCATTGTGCGAATTGTTCTATAGAGTATCACTACTTTCATTTTGTTCAAATATGACCTTTGACCCACAATGTCGAGAGGTGGTAAAATTAGGATAAACTTTTGTGATGTTACGGATCATTACGCTATCCCTAATGTTGGTAAAAAACGGGGGGAAAAGATTATCCTGTGGAGGTCCCGTTATTGTAACATCTACCCGACGAGTTTGAGTGACATTAAGGGTATTGGAGGGGGTTTTAAGTTAATTAAGGAATTTGACTTTACTCCCAATCCAGTGCTAGAGGGTCGGGTTTTTCCAAAATGATTGACTCAGTGTCAAATCTCGTTTCCAGTAAGAACCTCGAAGCCTCCACCACTAAAAGTAATCCTTTTGGCAGTAGAAATAGCCGTTCGGGGGGAACATCATTCCATGCAGCTAAGTCATCTAGGGGTGCATCCGCATCTACCCGACGGGAGCTCGATTACTCCAGTGATAGTGACGAGCATAGTGATCAGGATGTTGACCTAAATTCTGGGGAGGAAAGTGAGCGGGAATCTGATGATTCTCAGGGGTATGCCAAACTTTTGAGAACTATAAGGCGTACTGAAAGGAGGGCTCCACCCAAACGAAGGGGTACGTCATTTAAGTCTAAAGATATCCCAAAGACTTTGACGTTTAATATTATAGGGTATTTGATAATAATAGTGTGGTTTTTACATAAGAAATAAAAATAAAACTGTTTTTGCAGTATGAAATGTAACCAACCTAATAACAAAATCAGAGCTGTCTATTTCAGTACCACATTTACTTCCATTTAATATTCCGCTATTTCCCACAATAGAACATCGTTTATAATTACGTTTGATAGGGGATACCTGAAAAAATACCCAAAATTAAAATTTTTATTATACATTCAACATGTTATTGTATTATATATATTCCTATTATAATTGTTTATGCTATTCGTTATGTACACTGATACAGAGAGCTTCACTGTAAATAACGGATGGATGTCTGTTAGTTTCTGTTAGATCCGTCAAGGAGTAGTGGAACTAATGGCGACAAAAATAAGGAACAATCCACTATGTAAAGTTATTGAATTGCCATCTTTAAATAATGACGAAAATTATACAGTAAAAATTGCTGACGATACAGTTATTTTTTGCAAATGATGAAAACAGCATTGCTAATTTCTTTAAGGAAATTGAATTATTCTGTGAAGTTTCAAGTTTGTCTCTGAATAAAATAAAGCAAAAGGAATGTGGATCGGTTGTAACAAACCCAAAAAGTGAAATCCGTGCAATATTACATTTGTCGAAGAACCTGTAAAGTTTCTTGGAATATATATTGGTTATGACAAATTAGAATGAAAAAGTCTCTGTTTAGATACGGTTTTAAAAATCATGGAAAAAAGAAATTTATCGTTTTTTGATAAAATTACAATTATTAAAACACTACCTCTTTCAAAAATTATTTATAATGCAAGTATAATAGGCATACCAAAATCCATTATTCCTGAGATAAATAAAATCATAGGCTATATAATTTTTTATGGAATGGGAAAAAAGGCAGACAATCCTAAAAATGGCAATCAACACCTTCCATGATTTCTAATAATACACTGTTCTTTGGCTGAACAATACCATTTTTGGCATACACAGTCAGACAAGTGAGATAGTCAGCAGTCTATGTATTAAAACATGAGCACATTTTATATAATAAAATTAATGACCATACCTTTGGTAGCATGTTGTAAAACTTTTTACTTATTGTTACGGTTTTTTTCTGGTACACATAACTGAGTTTTTGCGAAGGTCTGACGTCATTCTGGCTAAGAATCATTTCAGTATGAACTGACTCTGCAATGTCATTTCTAATAAAATAAACATTTAAAAAAAATACAGTATACAATTATATTGATTTTTTCTACATTTATATTATATATATATATATATAATAATATCAATTATCTATAATAATCTACTTAAAATATTGCACGAACACGAAAGTTTCATTTAGATGGCTTCTTAATTTTTTTAGGTATCTGATCTGCGACGTTATACTCTGAATGGTCTATATTCGACACAAAAATACTATTCACTTCACTTTTCGAACCCCTTTTATTGTATCAGTCGTACATCTGCCAATTCCTGACATGTTCTTGCTTAACTTAATCGCAAGTTTTACTCTTATAGCTGACAAACAAAATACATGCAATGTTTTGGTGTTAAAATGGAAATACTTTAGAAATATAAATATGGGGATTTGGTTTTTAGCGTCACATGTTTAAATGTAAAGGTGAATTAAAAATATTCACAATAAGTTTCGAAAAAAAGTGAAGTTAGTACATATAAAACGCTCTACACATTTACTGTAATTGCACTAATTTAAATATTCATCATATAGCTATAATTGTTTCTGCCTACGTTAAACTTATTCTTTAAATGGTTCTCAAATCCACACCCTGCTTCGTATCGTGACCAAAATTGACACACTTGTTTAAAAAAAACACCCTAATCAGGGGGCGACCAAAATGTAATCACCTCATCCTTGTTTCATTCTTGACAATCCCTGTAACTTCTATTTAAGATATGTGCAGCTGTTTTTTGAGATATTTTGAACACAATAAACACGCACGACCTTAAAAATTAAATGACCATTTAAATCCATTTAAATGGCCCTTACATATGCATTCATACATACATACATACTCCCATACACACATACATACACACACACACCCACACACACACACACACACACACACACGTATATATATATATACATTATGTATATATATATATATACATACATATATATACACACATATATATTTAATTATTATTATTATTATATTTATTTCCTCTATAAAAAATATATATGTATATACAATACAAGATTAAAACATTAAAATTGAAAGAAAAAGAAAATCCATTGAAACAGAGAGTATACAGTTAGCTGGTGAGTGGGGAGGCGGGCATACCAAAAGGAACGGAGTTCCTGTACAATAAATGTTTGGGATCCACAAGCACTCATCAGCAAAACGTATAGTCAAACAAGAAAGTTATATGAACAATTCCTTAACAAATTTCTTAAATAAATTAAAATTACCATTACGCACATGTAAAGATAGGCAATTCCAACAGTCAATAATTCTATGACAAAAGGAATGAGCAAGTTCGTTGCATCGGGGATTTCTATTACAAAGAGTAGGATATTCTTTTCTTGCATTAAGGATGAAGTCAAACATGTTAATAATTGGGCTGTTTAATTGGGCTGTTTAATTGGGCTGAACAATTTAAAGAAAAACACATATCAATGACTTTCATACGTTTTTAAAGAGAAACAAAACCCAATTGGCCATCCGGTCCTCGTAGGAAATATATCCAATATCCCCAATTATAAGAGAACAAGTCTGGCCAAAATAATACCTAGTGAAATCTCTATGAATGCGTTCAATCCTGGCAATGTGTGTATGGGAGTATGTATATAATATGTATGCATATGTTAGGGCAATTTAAATGGATTTTAGATCAAACGTCCTAGACAAAAATCTCAAAAACTAATCAAAAAGTTTGAAAGGCAAATGGGAAAAACCCATAAAACAGCAAACGGCC
>NW_022716878.1:62615-69543 GCF_011630105.1 Anneissia japonica
TGTAGGCAACTATTATAACTAAACATTAGTTAAACTAGATATAGTTAGTGTATAAAGCTTTATCACTGCACAGAGAACAATAAAACAGAGAAAAAAGGAAGGAAGCGATGAACAGTTGCCTAGCACCTCTATCTACATCTCCGCTTGAACAAAATAAACCTTACATCAGACAGAAAGCAGATCTGGAAAATTGCACATATGTGATTTTACATTCAAAAAGTATATAAAAAAAACACACATTGAAAGGTATAAACACACACTGAACATTATACAGTATGCAATTAAAAAAAATATTCCAAGACAATTATTGAATTATTATTTATTTAATTAAAACTAAAACATACAATTACAAATAGGTATAAACAATTATTATTTGTTATTTATCTTAACTACTATAGAAAAATATGACATAAAATTGCAGATAGAATTATACATATACTAGAGGGCACTCGAATAGTGCATACCTCCGCCCACATCATAATTCTCTTGAGTATAAATTTCCCCCGCATACAAGTGGACTGGTGGGTTCTCCTATCCTCTACACCAAACTGTTTTCACATATCACTTTGAAATTAATGGTCATATGTTTGTTTAAACGTTACTGGCAAGCCTGTATAAGCACGCGCGCACACACACACACACACACACACGTCTAAATAGTTTTTCGTTGATTGTGACCTTTACCTTTGAACCTGATCCTTCAAATTTTAATCACTTCTGATTCTTGGGGTAAAGTTTGAAAAATTTCTGATAAAAACAATAGGCTGTAGGCTGTTCACAAGAAATATGCCGACAGACAAATAAATAAATAAACAGGAGCAAAAACATAACCTTCTGCGAATTTCATTGGGGGAACTAATGAGATCTTGGAACATTGTGGCCAAGTTTGACAAGTTTGTGATTAAAACTATGGGCTGTAGACAAATAAATTTAAAAAATAGTTTTTCGTTGATTGTGACCTTGATCTTTGACCCTGACCCTTCAAAATTTATTCAGCTTACCTCCTGCCAACTTTGTTGGCGAAGGTAAAAATATAAAATATACAAAAAGAAGTTATTAAATTATTATTAATTTGTTCATTTATTTTAACTACACTATATAAATAAAATCAAACATTTAACATTATCAATCGATTTTATTTGATACCGAATCTGCTATAGGTCTAAACGGTTTAATGCCCAGCTAGGGTATAATAACATATATCATACCTATAGCATTTCATTTGACAAAACGTATGGACTGTTAGCTAAGTTGAGCCCAGGGTTCCAAAATGAGAGAACTCAGACGTAACTTCTTGGTAGAATTCATTTATTTTCAACACATTCCAAGCCATCAGGTCAAAGCAAATTGGCCTTACTCCCTGGACTGATTTTTACTACTACACATGCGCAAAACAACTTGGGCTGCCAGGGTTGCCAGGATGTTCTAACAATATGACCCAAACTAAGAATACATTCGTTACAATACCATCGGTAATTATATAGATCTATATCAACTTACCCCCATGGATATTTGCACATACACAATTTCTAACTTATAAATTACTTTGGCAGATCACTCTATCAAAATTAAGAGTATGTTAATATAGTTGAACAAACAAGTTATTAAATCATAGAGTAAGATTTTGTTTTCCCTATGATTCAACCAAAAACCCCAAAAACATGAGGTGACGTAATTAACCACACCTGTAACATTAGAAGGTATATAGAGAAACAGCCAATTATGTGGTCCTCACATCCACACCCTACTCCGGACCGTCACCAAAATTTAATTATTTCTTCATTGGGTTATACCTAACATTCCCTGTAATTGTCGATTATGTCTGTGCAGCTGTTTTTGAGATATGTCGTACACAAAAGCCCCACGACAACACCGAAACGTGACAGACACACACACAAACTTACACGACTGAACACATATAAACCATAAAAAACTAAAACAAGAGGGGAATGTAAGCCTCATACATTCGATTGACTTTACACATAATACGTGCACATTTACTGGTCGGCTACACTTTACCTGATAAGTATGTATATATATACCCTATCAACAATAACCAACGGATCGAGCGAATCGATTATATACAAAGATATGGCGCAACAGGGCGAAGGTTTGTAATGTCAGATATCTTGTTTTAAATATTAAATAAGCACGAACAATTTACTCACTTTTTATTATGAAGTGTTTGATTCTGGACTTAGGCCCCTAGGCCTACTAACTACTAGATGCCTTAGAACTAAGTACCAAAAGGATTCTATACATGACCGTGATTTGACATCGGTCAAAAGTTTCCACAGCGAAAAATAACAGAGAAACTTTGAGTTTAAGTAGACTTTGAAGTATTTAAGGTCTCAACGATAGAACACAGACTAAATATCATTGTTTTTCTTTTGTTTGTAAGCATGTTTATAATATATATATATATATATATATATATATAATATATAATATATGATATATAATATTTATGTGAAATATGCTGAAATCAATGCATAGAAGATGAATTTTATTTTACTTTAGCATGTTTTAGGTTATAATGATATTAGGAAAAACTTAAATCCAACAGTTTTTCTAGTTCATCGTTTAATGTCATCAAATGATTGTAATGTTTTATATAATTTATCAAAATATCTGTATTTAGCTTATAAAAAAAGACGTGATTTACTTTCTTCCGTTCTCTAAAATGTTACTTTGTTATGTAAAGGAGTAGGAGGCCTAAAATAAAAATAATTATCCTAGACCATGGGGCCTAGGGAGGAACCAAAAATGTCCCTGGTTCAATTCCCGGACGAGCCCGTTATCTTTCTCAAAAAATGAAAAAAGCACAGGCAATCAGTCAATATCACAGTCTATCAGCAAAAAAGCAGTCACTTAGCAAGAAAGCACAGTCAGTCAGCCAGTATTCCTAGAGCTTCTCATCGAAGCTAGAAACAAAAATGTCCACTTTGCTTTAAATACAAAAAAAATATGATCCAATACACTAAAGCTAATGACAGTGTGTTTTAATGATGATGTGACATAAGATTTAACGCAGTTATTACCTCAGTCGATACACACATGATGTGTTTAGTTTCCATGGAACCAGTGATGTAGCAGCGATTTCTTGAATATTTTGTACTTCTTCGGAGATACTTATAACGCATTGGGTTTCTTTGTGCTTTTTGTTTGGTTCCTCTGCGGATGAATTAATTATTCTTTCTAAATGTATTAACGCCAATTCTTGGTGGGCCTGGTTTTGAAGCAGGCCCAAACCCTTCTTTTCCATACCAACTTTACACTTACAAGGAGTCAACGGATGAATTTGCCACCTTGAAGATAAATAAATGATATGTATTTAAAGTGAGAACATAACTAAGACATACAATTTTTATTGTAATATATAACTTTTAATTTTGAATGTAATTGGTATAGAAATGAAAAAAAAAGATAGTGAGAGATTGTGTGTTTGATTCCCACTAGAGACCTCTACTTTCATACGCTTATAACAAGGTACTTTCGTTGATAAACTATGTTTGATACGATTTCGTTCTGTCATGTTCCTATAGATTTCAGCATTGTATTATTATCTATTTGATTCATATATTAGTTGTGTTCCCAGTTCTAAGCAGATGGTAATGGTTAGATCCGTAATAACATCGTACGGGCCTCTGAGGTCTAAACAGTAAAATGCTCGCCAAGATAGCGAGGGATTGCAGATTGTAATCCCACCAGAAACCTCTTTTTCATACGAATCTGTAAGAAATTTTCGTCGATGAACTATGTTTGATATGATTTTATACCATCAAGTTCCTATATATCATCTATTTGATTTATACATTATTTTTGTTTCCGGTGCTAAGCAGTAACTTGATTTGAATATTATTTGCTTTATTTACTTGCTGCTACCTAAGCTATTACGTTGCTTAAAAATTGGCTCCACTATGTGTGGAGCCAATCGTACGGGCCTCTGAGGTCTAAACAGTAAAACGCTCGCCAAGATAGCGAGGGATTGCAGATTGTATTCCCACCAGAAACCTCTTTTTTTTCATACGAATCTGTAAGAAATTTTCGTCGATGTACTATGTTTGATATGATTTTATACCATCAAGTTCCTATATATTATCTATTTGATTTATACATTATTTGTGTTTCCGGTGCTAAGCAGCAACTTGATTTGAATATTATTTGCTTGATTTACTTGCTGCTACCTAAGCTATTACGTTGCCTAAAAATTGGCTCCACTATGTGTTGGCCCGGATCTCAAGTTGTAAGAAGAAAGGTCTGTAGTGATATTGTATGGGACTCAATGGTCTAATGCTTATGACGCTCGCCTTGACGGCGAGAGGTCGCAGGTTCGAATCCCGTCAGATGAATTTTATTACACAATATCTTTATTTATTTATAGGACAACGTTCGTTGATAGCCATGCTACACGATGTATTATGATGTCCTTTATTCCAACACTGTATTTACCTTTCTTTTATGAGTTATATATAATTCAAAAATGTTAAAAGGCTATATATAACATATATATGTACATGTATATACATATACATATATATATACATATATACATTTTTACATATATATATACATATATACATATCTATATATATATCTTATGTCTATTATGTCAACGTATACGACTCTACTTTGTGCATTCGTACTCATTTTATATTATCAAGACATACGTGAAACCTACAATCATATATATATATATAGGCCTGTATATATATATATATATATATATCTTGGTGTGAGACTCTTCAGATAAAATTGCCTAATGACTAAAAACATAGAAATACAATTGATTGAGATAAGCTGAGCATGCGCAGAAAGCCAGAGCGGTAATTTAAAGTGTTCAATTAGTTGTGTCTACAGGTTTGATAAGCAATGAGAGGGATTAAAGTGATAAACATAAGTTAAGTAGCAACATTACATGGGAAATGTTGCTACAAACACCTGGAAACACCTGGAAACAATTATTTAATTCTATTTGTGACGTTCATCTACCTGTTAAAAGAGTAAACGGTTGCCTCTTTAAGTGGATGACGAGTGATTTTCTCAGACTTGCCAAAGACAGAGATTATCACTACAAAAAAAAAAGCTCACAAAACGAATAAATCTGAAGACTGGCAAAGAAGCCAAACATTTACGTAACAAAGTAAATATCTTAATGGAAACCTTAATAGAAATTACTGTTCATCTGCTATTAAATAATGTTAGAAATTCAAAAATAATAATAACGATAACAATAAGGCAACTGGTCTTGATGGTTTATATACTAAATTATTAAAACTTGCGGCCCCAGTTATCTGTGACTCGCTAGCCTATATTTTAAATTTATCACTGATAAATTCTATATTTCCTTTGGAATGTTAACGGGCAAGAATAACACCTATTTTCAAAGATGGAGACCGAGCATTGATACTATGGCTTTAAATTGGTTCAGATCATATTTAGATGACAGATCTGAAATAGTTAAAATTAATTCTGCACGATCTGATCACATAAAAATAAATATTGGTATACTACAGGGATCTATTTTAGGATCCTTTCTTTTCAATATCTTTGTGAACTAATGTAGTCAAAGGTAAATTTATCGTGTATGCTTATAACACAACTATTCTTTGTAGCTCCTCTAATCCCATTATACTTCAGAAAGATCTTATATTAAATTTTAATTATGTAACCCAGTGGTTCAATAATAATAAATTAACTTTAAATACACAAAAGCAGAATTCATGATATTTTGAACTTCTCATTTACTTCCTATTCTCGGATATTGTCCTTAAATATAATAACACGAATATTGAGAAGGTCATGTTTATGAAGTATCTTGGTGTCATTTTTTATACTAACTTAACTTAGGCCTTGCATATTGATAATATGTCTTCTAAAATTTCAAAAAGAATTGGTGTGATTCGTTGTGTCAAACAATACCTTTCTTTTAAAACTAAAAATTGTTGACCAAATTATTTGATTATTGTGATTGCATTTGGTACAACATAACTAATCATAACTTAACTGAACTTCAAATTCTTCAAAATAGGCAAGGAAGAATTCTTTTCATCTGTTGACGTTCATACTCCAATTCTTATAATCATGAATGGGTTGTAATGGAAAAGATTGGTCGACAGATGGAATGAACCCCTTCTATTATTAACTTTCAAATGTCTAAAAGAAAAGGTCCCGTCTTATTTATGTAATAAATTTATCTTTAATAACAATAATGACTCTCAATGGAACAAGTCTATAACAACTTGATTGAACAAATATGGAATCGGGTACAAGGCAAAAGGACATTTATATATCGTGCAACTAAAGCCTTCCAAATGAAATTAAAACAATATTTATGAACTTTATATACAGTTTTTTTAAAAATCATTTAAACGATATATAACTAAACACTATTTAATTACTCTCTTCTAGACAAAATATTGAATCAAAATTTTACAAATTTTTCTGTTTGCCTTTTCCTTTTCAATTTTGTAGTAAGTTTTAAGCAATTTTGTTTTCGATGCAGTAGTTTTATATTTAAGTAAATTTTGCTTTTGATATATTTTTTTACTTATGATCCACTTGCGACAAAAGTGCTAAGTCACTGAAAAGTAAAAGTCACTGAAAAGTAAAGACACAAAAGACAGAAATAAATTCAATTTTACATAAAATTGTAATTACAGTAGTATATAAAGTGTGTACAGCGAATGAAGATGTCATTTAAAAGTATTTATTATTTTAGTACTACTGTATTATGATGTTATGATCAGATAGGACAACCCATGTATGCATATATAGCATTGTAATACATACATGATTTATGCCGAGGATATGCCCAGGCCACCATCAGCTCACTACTATCGCACGTGCCCTATAGAAAGATTTATAAGATACGTCCTCTTTTGTGCACTATTTTCAGCCTACTGGATCTTGCAATGTTTAATATAAA
>NW_022716878.1:70306-97122 GCF_011630105.1 Anneissia japonica
ATATACATAAATCATCAAAGAAAGGTAAATACAGTGTTCGAATAAAGGACATAATAATAAATCGTGTAGCATAGCTCGCAACAAATGTAGTCCTGTAAATAAATGAATAAAGAAATTGTGTAATAAAAAGCCTCTGGCGGGATTCGAACCTGCGACCTCTCGCTGTTAAGGCGAGCGTCATAACCATTAGGCCACGGAGGCTTCATGGTTAAACAGATTCAAATACCACCAGATACACTCTATTACACAATAAGTACGGCATGAAACAAATAATAGCATACACTGAAATATAAATCAAGATAGCCGTTAACACTGTTACATTATATACATAAATCATCAAAGAAAGGTAAATACAGTGTTCGAATAAAGGACATAATAATACATCGTGTAGCATAGCTCGCAACGAATGTAGTCCTGTAAATGCTATTATTTGTTTCTAGCCGTACTTATTGTGTAATAGAGTGTATCTGGTGGTATTGGAATCTGTTTAACCATGAAGCCTCCGTGGTCTAATGGTTATGACGCTCGCCTTGACAGCGAGAGGTCGCAGGTTCGAGTCCCGCCAGAGGCATTTTATTACACAATTTCTTTATTCATTTATTTACAGGACTACATTCGTTGCGAGCTATGCTACACGATGTATTATTCGAACACTGTATTTACCTTTCTTTGATGATTTATGTATATATATATATATATATATATATATAACTTACACTGTGCTTATTGGAACTAGTTAAGCATAATTGTCTTACCAGATTAAATATAGAAGTATTACTCCAACGCCAACCAAGACCCGAAATAGAAAAAGGATTGACTTCATTTTGAACAAAACACCAGGTGTGCTGAAAATAATAATCATGCTATAATATATTATTATCTCATTACAGTTAAAGGCATAGTATTTATATATAAAATCACATTATTCATTTACCTATAAATGCAAGTTAAATGGAAGGCAAAGAACTTGACCTCAGACAGTGTAATGCAAAACAAGAAAGATAGATATAATAAAAATTTTCAAATATCATCGACCTAGTGTTATAGCAAATGGTATTTTTGATAGGAGTTGGCTATAACATATGTATGATTGATAAATTGGGATTATGGAACTTGAAGTCGCCGACCAACACCCCTTGGGACCCGCTGCATTATCATAAATGTTTAGAATTTGTAATCAGTCTGTGAAGTCGAAACCCTGCAAGTATTGTCATATAAAAGATAAATATTCTAAACATAATATTGAATGCTGCTACCTCTTTAACTATAATTTTAGATAGAGCTTTGCAAATAAAAGACAAAAATTTGAATACACTAAATTTAGAATTTATTTTGGCTTCTGCCTTAACAGACTTTTTTTTACAGTGTTCCCAACCTCTCAAACAAAGAAGCAAGAACAATTAACTTTTAAATTTAATGTGAGACAATTATATACATATAGTTGTCTCAGAGAAATGTTATGTTGACAAAAGCAGGTGAGATGTTAAATCAAAACAAAAGTTTCAACAGAAGAAAAATTCAAGAAAATTCCAATCAAAGGGACAGTCATTCACAGGGAAACAATACAAAAAGCATAACAATGGTTCCACATGCACAAGATGTGGACTGGAATATCCACATACAGGTCAGTGTCCAGCGACGGGAAAACAGTGCCACGGATGTGGAAAATATAATCATGTAGATTTGGAAGAAAGGGTGCACATCAGGCTAATCTTGTAGAGGAACAAGGAGGAAATCAAGAGCCAGATTATGTATAAGTTTTCCAGAAACAAGTAAGAAACTACCTACATGGAAGGTTACGGTTGTGGATAGCGAGAATAAGATACAACTAACAGCAATCATTGACACAGGTGCATCAGTAAATGTCCTGGATAGTGGCTCATTTGCAAAGATTAAACCAAAGCCTATAATTAAGAGTGTGACTTCACAAATTTTTGGATATGAAAATCTACACCGATGAGTGTATTAGGAGCAACCACCTTGACTGTTTCTGTAGGAGGTATAGATACTTGCTGTAATTTTCACATTGTGCTAGGACATTATGTAAATTTGTTGTCCTGGAAAACAGCTAAAGATTTAAAGTTAATGAAGTTAGCATGTAATGTTACAGTTGCTGCCTAGGATAAAGTTGATACAACTGTACATGCGCAATACCTAAAATTGTTCAGGGGTATTGGAAATATCAAGGGAGTAGAGATAAAACTTCACATAGATAGTGATGTTCCACCAAAAGAACAGAAGCATAGACGAATTCCATTCCATGTCAGAGCTGATGTCGACAAAGAGTTAAATAGGCTTTTAGAGTTGGATATAATTGAAGAGATTGTTGACGGCCCAACGCCATGGGTCAGTCCCATTGTGGTCGTGCCGAAGAGAGATGGAGTAGTGCGAATATGTGTAGCTAGATATGAGAGAAGCCAATAAAGCCATATGGCGAGAAAAACACCCGATTCCCACTTTTGATGAGATAGTTCAGTACAAAAAAATTCTTCAGTACATTAGATTTCTCATCTGGCTATCATCAGTTTTTTCTTCACCCAGATAGTAGATACATCACTACATTTAGCACCCATGCTGGTTTGTTTCGCTACAAGCGACTGATGTTTGGAGTAAATTCAGCACCAGAGTTGTTTTCATCAGCAGTGAGAAATTTGCTTGCAGGATTAAATGGTTGTAAGAACATATCCGATGACATAGTTGTCTACGGGAAGACAAAACAAGAGAATGATGACAATTTGAGAGGAGTCCTTGAGAGACTTAAACAGAGTGGTGCAACATTAAATGCACAGAAATGTAATTTTGGTAAGACAGAGGTCATACTTTTTTGACATCTTCAATGGTGAAGGTATAGCAGGTGATCCAAAAAAGATAGAATATCTTAGGGAAGCTCCACCACCATCATCATCCAGTTAAATGAAATCATTGTTGGGACTAGCTCAATATCTCTCAAGGTTTATTCCAGATTATGCTTCAATCACTGGACTATTACGTGAATTAACACATCAAGGTTAAAAATGGAAGTCGAAGAAGAAGCATTCAACAAATTGAAAGAAGCGTTGACAGGACGGTGCCGGTGTAATGTCATATTTTGGTATAAACAAAGAATCAGATATTCTTGTAGATGCAAGCCCTGTTAGGTTGTCAGCGATGCTCTGTCAAGATGGGAAAGTTATTGACTATGGAAGTCGTGCGCTGTCAGCAGTCGAAAGTAGATATTCACAGACAAAAACAAAAATGCTAGCAGTGGTTTTTGGAGTTGAGCATTTTCATTTATACGTGTATGGAGCGAAGTTTGGAGTGATTACAGACCATAAACCCCTGATGGGGATATTTAAGAGTCAAAAGCAGATGTCAGCTAGAATAGAGAGATGGCGGTTACGGCTAATGCCTTATGATTGTCAGATATAGACCAGGCCATGACAATCCAGCTGATTACTTGAGTAGACACCCTGTACCAAGTAATTGTGAATCTAATGCAGTAGAGACAAAGACAACAAGAATGATAAGTTATGTAAATTATGTTGTGAAAAACTCTGTACCAAAACCAATGACACAGGAAGATATAGAGAAAGAGAGTAGCAGAGAACAGACATTATCAAAACACAGTTTAAAAGGATGAAAGATGAGTTTGCAGTGGTTGATAAAATCGTTCTAAGTGGACACCAAATATTAATTCCTAAATCTTTGAGATATAAGGCAGTAGAGTTGGCACATGCAGGACACCATGTATGGTGAAAACAAAAGCACTTGTAGGATAAAGAGGGTAGTTCCTTGGCATTGATAAAATGGTAGAGCAGCAAGTTAAAAGCTGTTTGCCATGCCAAGCAGCAGTAGCTACAAATGCAGAACGACCTGAACCACTGCAAATGTCAGTAATACCGACATCACCCTGGACAGAAGTGGCAGTTGATTTTAAAGGACTACTTCCAAATGAACAGTATCTCCTTGTAGTGTATGATGTATAGCAGATTTCCAGAAGTTGAAATGGTACAGACAACGTCGGGAAGAGCAACAATACCGAAATTGGATGCTATATTTTCAAGGCACGGAATACCTAATGTTGTGTTGTCTGATAATGGTCCCCCATTTAACAGTCAAGAATTTCAGCAGTATGCGAATTATCAGGGATTCATACACCGTAAAGCAACACCCTTGTGGCCAAGAGCAAATGGGGAAGTGAACAGATTTATGAGAACAATAACTAAAGTTCTCCAAACAGCTAGTATTGAAGGAAAGAATGTTCATCAGGCATTGTATGGTTTTCTTAGGCAGTACAGAGCAACTCCACATTCTACCACAGCTAAGAGTCCAGCAGAGTTGTTATATGGAAGGAAGATTAAAATTCGTCTACCATCAGTGGAAATTGTGAAACAGGAAAGTGTGGCTGACGTGCGTAGAAAAGATAATGAACAGAAAAAGAAAATGAAAGAGCGAGTGGATGTTCATATGCACACAAAACAAAGTAATTTAGGGATTGGAGACAGTGTGTTGGTGAAGCAGCAAAAGACAAATGTGCTGTCAACACCCTTTGACATACAGAGTCAAGTGGAGAAAATGAAATACAGTTGGAGCAGAAAGAGATGGTAAGGTAATTAGAAGTTACATTTCATACGAAATACGAAATACGAAGAACTTTATTGCAATCTCTCATTCAAAATTGAAGTTTAACAAAAGGGGAGAAAAACATTACAAAACAACTTCACAACCCCACTAAACACATAAATATTCTACAATAAAGGAATTACAATTAATTAGGCAACATTAAGTAAAAATTTCAAGTACAAAAATAAATAATTCGCTAAATAATTAAAATTTAAATTACATTTAATTTACAATTAAGATAAAAAATAATTGCAACAGGAAATCTATAAGAAAATTCAGACCGACACCTAAACCAACCAAAAGACCGGCTTGCGAAAAGTAAAAGGAAAAACTCATTCAAAAAGACCTCGCCAGAGAGGAGGGCCCGGGTGTACAGGGATGACCTACCAGTACAAACCAGTATTTGTTATGAAATTCTTCGAACGCTCGGTTTTTATTCTAGGGAGATAAAAATCACGTTAACATCTTAGGTTGTAATGCTTCTCCCTAGCTTTAGGCAAAAGATGATTTAGCCTATGCGTTGAGATTTTGAGCTTCTGGAAATAGTCCCTGCACAACCGAGTGCGCCTCTCTGACAATAAAGGGATATTTAAAAAGGACCTTGCACATTCGTAACTAACACCGGGTAAAATAACCCCTAAAGCCCTACTTTGGATTTGTTCAAGCTGTTTACTCTGTGTTTCAGTGATACAAGTTCCCCAAACTGGAGTTGCGTATTGTAAAACGGGACGTATAACAGCAACATAATAGCGAATCATACCCGGGACACATAGCCAGATCTACGTAATCGTTTGAGGAAATACAATCTGGTAATCCCCTTGGAAATCATAGTATCCACTTGCAATTGCCAAGACAGGTCAATCGAAATATTAAGACCTAAGAGTTTGCACGAATTAACGTTGTTAATTATACTGTTATTGATACTGAGAGGGTCAAAGTTTGATTTATTAGATTTGCAGCTAATTAGCATTTCAACAGTTTTATTGGTATTGATAACCATATGATTATCAAGAGTCCAATCAACTGCCATATCAAGAATTGACTGGAGCCCACTAGATCTGTCTCTGCCAATGCGCTCATAGACGGTAGTGTCATCCATATATTTGATGCACGACACTCCGGCCATGAGGTCATTGAAAAAGACAATGAAAAGTATGGGCCCCACCCAAGAGCCTTGTGGTATCCCCCCATTCAAGGAAACCCAACTAGAAAAAACAGATCCAAGCTTAATACGCTGCTTTCTGTCACAAAGGAAAGATGCCACCCAGGAAATTAAGGCAAAATCAACATCAAGCCGTCTTAATTTATCAATAAGGACATTGTGGTCCACCAGGTCATAAGCTTTTTTTTTGGCGAAAATCAGTAGCTTTGTAGCATTCATGGAGAAAGTTAACTAATGCGTCAAGCGTTGATACCCCTTTAGAGCACCCAAACTGGTTAAGGATGATTTTATCCTTAACTTGCTCCCATATTCTTTCACCAACTACCCTCTCTAAAATTTTAACTGTACATGATGTTAAGGAAATTGGTCGGAGGTCTTTTTCAACTGATCTAGGGGGTTTACACTTTGGAATCGGAACTACGTCCGCACACCTCCATATCTCTGGGATAAACCCCTCTCTTATACTACAGTTAAAAATTGAGCACAAGGGGTTGGCTAAAATATGAGAGAACTCTTTTAGGACACAAGGGGGATACAATCCGGGCCTGGGGCTTTGTTAGGCTTAATTTCTTTAAGCAAAGACTCAACCTCAAGAGGAGTAACAATCAGATTGTCAAGTAATGGGCAAACCCTCTTCTGGTTTTCAGAAGGCTTAAGAGCTATGAAACCCGAGGTGAGTGATTGAAAAAACATATTGATATTGTTGGCAAGCAAAACAACGTCGCCACCACAGACTTCATTGGCCAAAACCTTAACAAAGTTATTATTCTCCCTCCCTAAGTTTAAAAACTGATTTACTCCCTCCCACCATGAACGAGAATCTAATTTGAATAAGTGTTCTAAATTGTTCTTATAGAATTTTCTCCTAAGAGATACAGCAAGACGGTTTACTTTGTTACGGAGACGCTTGTACTGCTCAGAATAGCGGTCTCTGTCGAATGCAAATTGACGCTCGCGTATAGCCTTCTTAAACACATATTTCAAGAAAGTTAAACAAAATCTAAGAACAGATCTTGCGGTTTCTGCGCAGTCGAAGATGATGATTTCGGTGTTGTTGCGGAAGAAACACAAAAAAACTCAAGTTGAGAATCAACAAGAACAAAGACAAAGAGAGAGAGACCTCAAGGATACGCAGAATGCCTGAGAGGTACAAAGAGTTTGTGATCGGTTGACTAAGCTTGATTGTGAACAAGCGTTTTTGATTGAACTGTATTTCCAATAAGCGTTAAAATTCATCGGACTTGATTTTTTGAATAACTGATTGAACCATAGGAATTTGATTGAACTTGATCACAAGCATTTGATTTATAAATGAAGAAAAATTGTGTTCACAGAATATTGTATTGGAAATTTATGATGTAATTATTATCAGTATAGTGTTAAAAAAATAATAATGATAAATAAATAAGTAAATAAATAATTTGAATATTTGATAATAATTAAAGATTGATATGTATAGGAACATGAATGACAGCATCAGTAGAAATTATTTGTTTTTTAAGAGGGATATTTATAATTTCAAACTGATTGATTATTGTTGTGTTAAAAGAAAAAGTTAGTTTATAACAGATTTTAGTTTTAAAATATTTTAAAATGTATTGACACAGATGATGTTCTGTATTGTAAAATGGACATGCAAGAGGATTTAAAAAGTAGGTCAATAGTAAAGACCATACGATCATGTTAGTATAAAATTTGGTTTTATACTTTCATGATGTTAGTGTACAAAAGACTGCATTGTATTCTTATACAATGGTATATTTAATAATTAAAGACAAATGCATGTTGCAGTTTTTCTTTTTCTCTTTTTTATCATGTTGTGTTTTGTCAATATTTGGAAAAAAAATAAACATAGGCATCCACATGCTGTTATTATTTCTAACAACCAATTTGGATTTCGTAAAAGATACTCGTGTCCTAGCCCGCTGACCCACGTTTACCATCACTGGGCCAAGATCCTTGATAGCTCCAAACCACCCGATATCCATTCAATCTTTCTCGACTAGAACAAGGCTTTTGGCCGTGTCTGTCACTCAACTTTAATGATAAAACTTCACAAAATAGGTCTTAACGAGCAGTTGTGGCATTAGATCCAAAATGTACTTTCTGGCCGCATTCAGTGTGTTTGTTTTAACGGCAGTATTTCTGATTTTGTTCCTGTATCTTCTGGTGTGCCACAAGGCTCGATTTTGGAGCCTCTTTTATTCACTGTTTATTCAAATGACCTTAGCTCGCAATTATCTTCTGGCACTTCTTTGTATCTATACGCAAACGAAACCCTCATATACAGGCCAATTCATACCCCACAGGACCAGACTATGCTACTTGTTTGCATTGCACAATAGAGTGAACAGAACAGCATGATCCTAAACAACGACAAATGCAAAGTCATGTGGATAACAAGGCGCAATATCACATATCCCTGAGAATTCACCTTTAGATTATGTATCCTCCCACAAATATCTTGGCGTTACTTATTCTAATCTAAAATGGCACTCTTATATCGGAAATATTGTTTCCAAAGCCTGTCGAACCCTTTATTTTATTATACGTACTTGTAATCGTCACCCCCTTTCGTTAGTTTTATTCAATTCCCTTGTTAAGCCTATACTTGAATACTCGTCTGGAACCCCATCTTCAAATCAACATTACACAAATTAAATCCGTCCAAAAATTTTTTACCCGATTCCTCTTGAATTCTGCTCGCTATTCAAACAATATTGCATATATGATATATATGAAGACAGACTTGCCCAACTCTCTATCTTCCTCATGCCAGATGTAATGCACTTCACAACTCCTTCTTTCACTGTACACCAATCACCTGGAACAGTCTCCCTATTTCAATACGTCTGTCTCCTACAATCCAGCCTTTTAGAACACCATTAATGCAACACATTCATGACAGTCCAGCCCTACAAATCATGTTTTAAAAACTAACTAAATTCACTTCAATGCAATATTTTGATCTTCATTCATTATTATTTTTATTATCTTTATTATTACTTCTTTTATTATTTATTTATTTTTATCTATATTATTATTATTACAGTATTTCTAATATTATTATTATTATTATTATTATTATTATTTATATTATTCTCATTATTATTACTATTATTATTATTATTATTACTATTTTTATTATTATTATTTTATTATTATTATTATTATTATTATTATTATTATTATTATTTATTATTATTATTATTATTATTATGTCTTTTCTTTTATCATTGTTTCTCTGGTAGGCATCTTGTACCGGGACATGTTCTTTTTTTTTGCCTATCAGACTCATTACATTTTGAGTGAAATAAAATTATGAAATATGAAATTATTAAAAATTATTAATAGAGCTAATTATTGGAGAATTTTGGAGGTCAAACATCTTCGACGACCACCATATTTTCCTGAGCTGCAGTATTAGTTACTTATTAGCTTACAAGTATATTCAATGGAGGCATAATAATAGTTTTGATCCGTTCTTGATGGTCTTGAAGATAATACATTCATGTTATTACAGAGTTGGTTAAGCCTTTTCAGGGTCATTATCGACATTGTTTTTCACTGTTTATTCTTAGCCATTCTGCCCCTCTTATTGTCATTGATTTAGTGTCAGTCGTAGTGGTAATAATAAGTATATGAACGCATTTTATTACTAGATGTGTATAAGAGACAGGATTATTGTTGTGTTAAAAGAAAAAGTTAGTTTATAACAGATTTTAGTTTTAAAATATTTTAAAATGTATTGACACAGATGATGTTCTGTATTGTAAAATGGACATGCAAGAGGATTTAAAAAGACCCTAGGCCTAGTTTAATGAGGGGCCTAGGTAAGATCTCAGCCTGTTAGGCCTCTTTCTCTCTAGCCTTTGGTATACCTTACTACACTTTATAACAGGAGGTACTAGTTGTTGTTGTTGTAGATAATATACTAACATTTAATAACATCCAAGAAGGTCACAGTTAGTTACACACGTACATCCCATAAGTCCGTAAGATTTCATAGGCCTACCGTAGGTAAACATAGAAAGAGCAATACAGTAATAGTAAAACTCGAGCGTCACGGCATTGCGAAGTGTCTGATCTTGTTCCTCGTATCGTACTCACTCGAGTCTATCCGAGATGGACCGAGTGAAGTTTCATGTAAATGTTTCGTACGGAAAAAAAAATCGCTCCCCGGAGCCCTGTTCACCTGTTTTCAGGCCAATGTTGTCGTCTACCTGCTGATTTTATGCATGATCAGTTATGATCAAAAGTACGACTCATTCAACAGCTTGTATATGCCGTAATCACATTGCTCTCCCGTATTTAATTGTTAGTTGAAAACAATAACAAGTAACAATTAAATACGGAAGAGTGATGGGATTGTCATATACAAGCTGCTCAGTGAGTCGTACTTTTGATTTGTGTCTGTGTGTTGTGGTGGTATACCACAAAAAGTAAAATTAACAGATAAAGACGAAACGATGAAAATGAAAAGAAAATTCTTGTTGTTCTCCCATATAACAAGGGAACTTCGGAAGCTCTAAATAAAATTTCAAAAAGAAACGGTGTAACAGCTTACTATAAACCTTTCAACACACTGCGGACACAACTGGTAAAACCTAAGGTCCAACCCCAGTTAAAAAAACAATGCGGGGTCGTGTACGAAATTGAATGTGATACGTGAGGAAAAACGTACATCGGAGAAACCGCAAGATCATTTTGTCTGTTTGAACAACAGAACATATGGTTATAATTTACATTGCTTTAATAAAAAATGAAGTTGAAAATGCAACAAAAAGAAAAGTCGTTAAAACGTATAAACTAAAAAAAAAAACCAAAACACGGAACCCCAATATAATTTACAATGTAGTGGAAAAAATGAAGGTGAAAAAAAAAACACGAAAACCAAGTTCATTGCGACGTTATTAGTGAGATCTGAACTATGGCTGCAATGGTAATAGCGAGGTACAGCGTGACTCATAACCATTGCGCGCCATATGAGCCAACCTTGAATAGGAAAGTGCATTTTCAGTTCATAGCGATTCAATGACTGAAAGTAAAATTGTTCATGCATATCACGGTAGTTTAACCTATCTGTAACTTGTTTAATAAGCGCTTTAAAAAACGCAAATTTCTTTTAAATAATTTAATCAACTGTCCAAAAAAAAAATATTTAAATGGTCCTCCTGTCCACACCCTACTGCGGATATCGTCACCAAAATTAGATTATTTCTTTATTTCACCATGAAAAACTACTCTGCAAAGTGTCATTTTTATCCATTTATAACTAAGACGTAAGCAATATAAATGACCCCTGAAATTTACACCCTAACCTGGATCGTCCCCTACACACAATAATATCTTCCTTGTAACTTGGGTTAAACTTTCAAGAAAGTTTCATTCGGATCAGTTGACCCGTTTTTTAAATATCTGGTCTGGGACGTTTTCATTTAAATGGTCGTCATATTCAAACCCTACGCTGGATCTTCACAAAAATTCAGTCATTTTTTACTGGCCCTTTACAAACTTTTATAGAAAGTTTCATTTACACCCATTGAAAACTTTTTATAGATATATATTTACGTCTGAGATCTCAAAAAATGACCTTCCAGTTTACACCCTTGACTGATCCGTCGCCAACACACAATACTATCTTCCTTGTAAAAATTGGCTGAACTTTTTTTTCTGAATGTTTCATTTAAATCAGTTGATCCGTTTTCGAAATATGTGGTCTGGGACGTTTTCCTTTCAATGGTCCTCAGCTCTACACCCTACTCCGGATCGTCACAAACAATTTAATCATTTCTTTACTCGACTTTGACAAACTGTTATACAAGGTTTAAACTATTATACCCATTGATGTTTTTTTGAAAGATATATTTAAGTCTAGGTCCTCAAAAATTGAAATGACCCTCCAATTTACACCCCTGACTGATTCATCGCCAGCACATAATAATTTCTTCCTTGTAACTTGGTTAAACTTTTTCTGAATGTTTCATTTAGATCAGTTGATCCGTTTACGAAATATATGGTCTGGGACGTTTTCCTTTAAATTGTCCTCGGATCCATACCATACTGCAGATTGTCACAAAAATGTTATCCTTTGTTTACAAGACCTTTACAAAGTATTATAGAATGTTTCATTTAGACACATTGGTTTTTTTTAAAGAGATATTTAGATCTGGGTCCTCAAAAATTGAAAAGACCCTCAAATTTACACCCTTCACTGGATCGTCACTAACACATAAATATTTCTTTCTTGTAACTTTATTAAACTTTACTGTGTATATCTGCGTTACTGTGTAGATCGGAATAAATAAACAGATGGTGATTGCAGTCCGTCTCAAAACATATTTTGTTCTTCTGTATGGGTATTTTGGTTTCATCCATTAAATCTCAGTGGTCGACTCCGGACTAAATCAATACGAAGTCTTCCCGAACTACGACAGTTGCCTACTACTGTACTTTCTCAAAACCAGTATTTGTCATATATATGGGCTGCGCCCTCTATAGTTTATATTGTGTTATTATTAAACAGGCTCTCCACACATGACGGTGTTCGTGTTGTATCTTCGTATCTTACATGGTGTCAGAAGTGACTTTAAATACAGATTTTGAAACAGGCAGAAGTACCACACATTCAGAGAGACTCTTGAATTGTGCGCGTGAGTACGAACCAGTAAATAATAATGTCAATGGACAATAATAAGCCTTGTATGAACTGGTTAGCAACTGACCTACATAATGGAAACGGTTCAAGCAGCACTGCGAGTTCACGTTTCGAGGCCCGCTAGCGGCCAAGCCGGAAGTTGAGAAAGTTAATTACATGATGACCTACATTGGAGACAAGGGAAGGGAGGGTTACGGCACGTTCACTTGGGCTGCAGCAGAGGGTGAAGAAAAACACTATAAGAGCAACTGTTAACGTTCACCGTAGGAAACAAAAAGGACTGTAACTACACGGATGAAGATCGCATGTTGAGAGATGCCATATTATGCAATGCTCTGAATTCTAAGGTGAGAGAAAAGTGTCTAGATCTTGGCGATGAACTAACATTGGACAAAATATGTATCTATAGGCCAAAACTATGAGACATCTCAAGAAAGTATGAAAGTAATTGGGAAAGATGAAGATGCAAAAGTTCATGCTATTAGGAAACAGGCAGAACATTACCAGCGAATAGAGAAAGGAATTTCAATGCCTTATGAAAGCAAGCCTTGCAAGCCTTCACCGTCAACTAAGCAAAAGAAATGCACCAAGTGTGGCTATGATGCAACACATAAAGTATGTTCAGCTAAGAATAAAACATGTGCTATCTGTCAGAAGAAGAACCACTTCGCTGCAGTTTGTAGAAAAAGAGATACCAAACGTGAAAGTACACACCAAGTGGAAGAAAATTACTCCTCAGATGAATCAGAGATTGAATATACACACCTTCTTCACGCTATTGGAAACGCAACCAGTAGTGAATGGTATGAAACAGTATGTAGAAGGAAAACCAGTGTACATGCAGATAGACACAGGAGCAATAACAAGTATCCTGCCATGCAGTTGGCTTAAAAATCAAAGCTGCTACCAGAAAATGAAACCAACAAAGCAAAAACTTCAGTCGTATACCAGTCATGCATAATCTTGCAGACTACATACAAGAATCGCACCATCGATGTGTTGTATTATGTTGTGAACACTGATAAACCACCATTGCTATCAGGAGCGGCAAGCAAGCAATTGCAATTGATTCAGCACATCCACAGCATTAACTACTACCCGCAGTTGAAAAAAGACAACCGGTACACTCCCAGGCATATATTCACTGAAGATCGACCCCACAGTGAAACCAGTAGTAAAAGGCCCAATGAGACAGCCACTGGCATTAAAGAAGCGGATAGTTTAAAAGTTAGCTGAAATAGAACGAGATGGTCATATCACAAAAATATTAGAACCTACTAATTGGGTCAGTTCCATGGTAGTTGTAGTGAAAGGTGACACGTTAAGAATATGCTCCGACCCTAAAGACTTCAATGGGGCAATCAGAAGAGAACATTACCCGATCCCAACAGTTGAAGAGGTAATGGGATCAATGGCTGGTACAAAAGTCTTCTCTGTAATAGACTCAAAGTCAGGCTTCTTACAAATAAAACTTGACTATGAGTCAAGCCTATTGACAACGTTCAACACACCAATAGGACGCTACCGTTGGTTCAGACTGCCATTTGGAATAAAAATTGCTCCGGAAATATTCCAGAAAATAATGGACAACATGCTAAGTGGCATAAAAGGAGCTAGAGCAGTAATGGATGATATCCTTGTAGCTGGCCAAGATGAAGCACACCATGACTCAATAAGGAAAAAGGTAGTGCATCGAGCAACATACTGGAATCTAAGACTCAACTTTGACAAGTGTCAAGCGAAGAAACGTCAGTTGAAATATGTAGGACACCTATTAACAGAAAATGGTCTCCAACCTGATCCAGAAAAGTTGTGTCCATTAAAAGAAATGCCGAGGCCACAGTCCAAAAGGAAGTAAGAAGATTTTTGGGGATGATCCAGTATTTGACAAATTTCATGCCAAATCTAAGTGAAGTTGATGCACTATTGCGAGAAGTTACTAGTAAACATATCGACTTTCACTGTTAAAAACATCAAGAACAGAGTTTCGAATAATTAGTGAACATGTGTAGCAGTACCCCAGTACTTGCCTACTTTGATGAACAAAAGAAGTAACCATACAGTGTGATGCTAGCAGTTACCCACTAGGAGGAGTTCTACTACAACAAGGACGACCCCTCGCTTACACATCAAGAGTACTCCAACTCCAACTGAAATGAGATATGCTCAATTTGAGAAAGAGATGTTAGCGATAGCCAAAAAAATAAATCAGAAAAGAAATTGACGTTTTAATAGACTTTCGTAATTAAAGAACAATTAGAAAGACTGAACTCTTTTTTAATGCAGAAAAGGAAGTTTAATGGATAATGAGAAAAGGAGATGTCATATATATGGGCTGCGCCCTCTATAGTTTATATTTGTGTTATTAAACATGCTCTCCACACATGACGGTGTCCGTTCTGTATGTTCGTATCTTACAGTATTATATATGGACGTGGCATGTGGGGTAATTTATAGGGGTGGGGTAGTTGGTGGGGATATGGACAGAGGGTGAAATATGGGAAAAAGTATACATAAAGTCTTCTTACCAACATAAAATATCACAGTGTTCCTTTTTTCGTATAGGAAACTGCATTAGTACTCGAAAATACAATGCAATTTGAGAAGAGGATGTGTAGGCATAGAAATTGGAGGAGTTATGGGATAGAATAAGAAGTGGAGAGGAAGGTCTACACTGCAAAGTCTGACAAAACATAAAATGTCAGTTTGTGTTTTTAATCTCGAAATACGGGGCTATAGACCTAGTAGTATTAGGAAGTTAATGTTAGGTCAATGTAATAAAGATTCAGAATAGCTAATGTTTTGAATTAAATGACTAAACTGTAAATTGCTACTCTAATCCATCTCTTTGGGCTGCTATAATAGGCTACGAATGATAAGGAATAAATGAACAAAATATTTTTTTTTTGTAGGCTGGGCCGAGTGGCATGACTGAGGTAGGGGTTTGAACGGATGGGAAAAGAGACACACTGAGGTCTTGCAACAATTTTTTATGTTGTATATTAATTATTTTTATTTCTGAGAGGGGAGGAATGTGGCTGAGGGTGGGCGGGATAAAGTTCTGGGGTCTTAGAATACCTCCTCAACCTGATATCTCATAAGACTTTTTTTTTGTAATGTACTCCATATTAGACCTATTTTGCTGTGACAAAAAAATAATAGTCTATGTATTGAGATATGGAGAGTGCTTTGAAGGAGTCTAATTACCTTTCTGACCTGTATTGCTATTGAGGCTACGAATGTACATCCATAATTGCTTTGCTGCGACCGTAAAATATGGTCTAGGCCTATGTATTAGATGGGGTGAACTTTTTATACAATTGATTAGGCCTATTATATCGTCCAAGATTTAGAATGTACAATTATCATAATTTACATCACTTATATATTTGAATCTCATTTGTTTTTTAATTTGATATGGACATTGTCTGGAAAACCAGAAATTCATTGATTGATCGATAGTACTTTGTTGTGACAAGTCAGTCGATATATATTAGTAGGGTGAAATAAACGGGTTTTGTAGGGTGGGAGAGGGCGGTTCCCCTGGGGATGATCTTACCATGGAGGACAGAACTGGCTTGATTTTTAATGACATTGACGGTATAACAAACATTGGGGTAAAACCTTCTAGGCAGAATTGCTAACGCTAACACTAACAACAATTACTTTGGTTTGGTGGTTGATAATTCATAGGCCTTGCTAATTTTAAAGTTACACTTAGGCCTAAGTCAAATTCTCTACACCTCAAAGTGCATACAAATCCTGGTCTAGCTAACTAGGGTATTAGTGACAATATTAAGAACATGGCTGGTAAAATTGTAGGGGAGTTGAAACATCTTCCCCCTTAATTAGGCTACTTACTTTGTTGTTGTGGCGCTGCTTATGCTAATCTTCACCGAATGTACCGTACTTAATGCAGTATATTATTTCTTTCAATGTGTCGAATTTGAATACAGTTATGGATGAAGTCAGCACGAATACACCATGTAGATTATACAACACGTCACTGCTATGGTCACGTTCTCACGCTCAGTCAGGATGCGTTATGACAGAGACTGTAGTTCAGTTGCTTTTTTGGATGTTGATATTCATGAATAAATTCACACTTCCCAAACGCCACGTCATGTGTAAATCAAATCAAATTGATTGGATGTACACTTTTGAATGGGATAAAGGAGGTATTATTAATACCTCATTGGTGGGATCTAGGCCTGTCCGACGGGGTAAGCCCCTCCGCTGGCGCCACCAGTCAAACGTTCCAACTTTTCTTGTGTCTTTTCATTTCTGTATCCGTGCTTTAGGCCCAATAAAATATATTAGTTTATCACCCTATCTAGTTTGGGGGGGGGGGGGAGTGAGGCTTCATTTAATTGTTTATGTTGCTAAAAGCCAAATATCACCCCTAGGTTGTTGGTTGGCTGGTGTATTGATATTTAAAGTAAAACATGAGAAAACAAAGAATATCTATTAACTATTTAATAAAAGAAAAAGAAAAAAAATGGTTTTTTTCCAGTAGGCCTACGCCAGTAGGCTAGTCTCTTATACACATCTTTCTGTATGTTCGTATCTTACAGTATTATATATGGACGTGGCATGTGGGGTAATTTATAGGGGTGGGGTAGTTGGTGGGGATATGGACAGAGGGTGAAATATGGGAAAAAGTATACATAAAGTCTTCTTACCAACATAAAATATCACAGTGTTCCTTTTTTCGTATAGGAAACTGCATTAGTACTCGAAAATACAATGCAATTTGAGAAGAGGATGTGTAGGCATAGAAATTGGAGGAGTTATGGGATAGAATAAGAAGTGGAGAGGAAGGTCTACACTGCAAAGTCTGACAAAACATAAAATGTCAGTTTGTGTTTTTAATCTCGAAATACGGGGCTATAGACCTAGTAGTATTAGGAAGTTAATGTTAGGTCAATGTAATAAAGATTCAGAATAGCTAATGTTTTGAATTAAATGACTAAACTGTAAATTGCTACTCTAATCCATCTCTTTATCAATTCTTCAATGCTACATGATACATCAATGTATATTCTCTGCAAATACAGGCACGTGGGCCTACGCAGGGTTGGCACGGGTGTGTACGCACCTCCACCCAAAAAAAAAAATAAATACCAAAGGTCTACATTTTTCGGGGTAGAAAATTTAAGACACTCAAACGTTTCAGAAATCCAGCCATTAAAGCTCCTTGACCAATCAGAACAGTTCGAGGAATTTTAATGCCTTTCCCCGCCGCTTGTGGCGTGTGAATGACTCGCCGCGTACAAACTCATCTTCTTTCTATATGTTCCACTAAAATTATTTTTGGTCTGCGAGTGTCATTTCTGACCATCCAGAGGTGGCATAATCATAAATTGTCTTAGTTCAGCCACGACCATGCTGGGTATGAGGTGTTATACACCTCCAGTGGCAGATTCAAGGAGGTTGAGCCGGCCCGGAGCTCCCAACATTTTTAAAAGTTATAAAGAAAATACACTCAGTGATTATAATAACATTTAAGTCTTAGGGTGCCACTTCCGACTATCTAGAGGTACCATAATCATAATTTTTCCCTTAGCCCCAACTATGGTGGGGCTGAGGAGGGTGGACCCTTATTTCTGCGGAAGTCCCTCGATGGGTACACCTCTTTTCGAATTTCTAAATCCGCCATTGTCCCCATCTGTTAAAGTACCCCTGGCCCCCTCTATTTTGAATTCTTTGATCCGTCACTGATTACAAGTCGCGAATGTACAAGCGCTTTACGAAGATTACACATCTCCTGTACGAGCAAGTATGACGCACGAACGCCTTGCAACACTCGCGTTAATATAATGCACATTCATTGACACAGAAATCGAAATCGGTACAGTGGTGGAAGTATTCGCATCAAAACAACGACAAACGGATTAACTGCTTTCCCTACCCTGTTCCCAATCAGATCAGTATAGGCTTATTTTAATGAATTGTCGATTTTATATATTTTTGACATCTTGGCCTACCTATCTTTTGTGCGCTATAGACCTATAAAAAATCTGCTATGCACAGGCCTACGACAATCAATATTCTCATGCTAGTATCTGCCTAAATATTGGCCTGAAAAAAGAAACTAAACAGGCCTACACAAAAACAACATTAAATCGTTATCATCAAATGCACATCCTATATCACACATTCATCATAACAATTCTTCGAAAGTCACGGGAACACGCCAGGTGCATAATTATGAAACACGTGTAACCCAGCTATATTGACTTTATCATTGTAAACTGTTCAGTTAAATGCTTTTAATTTTAACTAGGAACCTGGGAGGTAAACATTCCTCAGTGATATGGCAAACTAATTATCTGGGAGTAGCTCCCATTTTACTAATTATCTGGAAGGTCCCATCTAGACACCTATTATATTTTTTTTCATTCAATTCATCAACAAACAGTAAAAACAGCTTCCTGACACCAACTATACAGTATCATCTGGATTCAATCCCGATGAAGCCACAATCAACGCCGAAACACCGAATCTAACACGACGGAACGCACCCTATATCCCGGAGTATGCACTATACCTTTCCATTTGAAATTAATCTGTTTTTCTGTTTTTTAATATGAAATTATTATTTTCTAAACAATAACATTGTCTAAAGCATTGTAGCAAAAACATATTGCAATCATAATATATTAAAGCTGTCATATTATCAACCTAATTTTTTTTCTTACAAAAAGAAAAAAAAACAAAAACAAAAACAAAAAAACAAACCTTAAACAAGACCAATCATATTCAGTACCGTAGATTAAAAGAAAAATCATCACTTTATCCACATTAGGTGATAAACAGTTGTTCTAAAAAAGCCCATTTCATATTAAAAATATCAACTTTCAATTGCTGTTTAGCGATATAACATTCTGTTTTATAAGTTTATATAATCTCGTTTATAATTTGTCTATGAGATTATTATTTTCTAAACAATAACATTGTCTAAAGCATTGTAACAAAAACATATTGCAATCATAATATATTAAAGCTGTCATATTATCAACCTAATTTTTTTTCTTACAAAAAAAAAAAACCAAAAAACAAACACAAAAAAACCAAAAAAAAACCCCCTTAAACAAGACCAATCATATTCAGTACCGTAGATTAAAAGAGAAATCATCATTTTATCCACATTAGGTGTTAAACAGTTGTTCTAAAAAAAGCCCATTTCATATTAAAAATATCAACTTTCAATTGCTGTTTAGCGATATAACATTCTGTTTTATAAGTTTATATAATCTCGTTTATAATTTGTCTCATTGAAGGTTTTGAACCAGCAATTTTGCTTTCTAAAATAGAGTAATTTACCACTAACGGTATAGAATTATTTGCCGAGCACCTAAGTGGCTGATTATTATCATGAATACCAAATATAATTACTTCATTAATGATGTTTAGCGTAAAATTCGTGGTATCCAAAATCCACTTTTGCAAAGCTGATCAGATTTCTTGTTAAGAGTATCGTATAATCTGCGACAAACTTTTTTGTCTTCTAAGAGGATTTTCATGTGAAATGGAATGCAAGGTAGACAGGGCTTAATACATCCATTATTAAATAAAATTTCAAAATTAAAAAAAACAAAAAAACTCCGCCGTAAATTCATCTTGTCCGGGACTCTTATGGTTAGTCATATTTTTTTTTTTAGAGTTCTTGCTATTTCAGAAGAGTGAAGTGGTCCCTAAGTTTCCTTTCTTTGTGTACCGGTATCTGATAGTTTGTTTAAATTTGACATATCATCAAATAACGTTCTTAATAATGTGAATTCAAAGTTTAATATCTATTTTGAATATAATTTTTTTTATATCTTTCCACAGTCTCTACTATTTTATTATTAGCTGTTATTTCATTATCCCTCTAATCTATTAATTTGTTCATAAATTTATTTTTTCTGTTTAACAAAACCGCTGTTAGTTTTCCCCCAAGCTCTATCCATTGCGCTTTAGAACTAAGCATGACACCCTCCTTTTTAATATTGCGAAGTGATTGTAGCTCCCCCTTTTTAATGTTTACATCTTGTATATCTCTTCTACATCTGGGTCAACCTGATTTTCATCTATTCTCTTTTCTAATTCTTCTATTGTTTTAACTATATTATTGTCTATTTGATCTTTTTTCTTTTTGGAAGCAAAGGCAATTGTTTTGCCTCTTATAGCCATAAGAACTTCAAACAATAAAGCATCATTTATAGAAAAATCCAACTCACAAATCGGAATATTATATATAGATTCTCATATGGCCGGGTTACAGCATATTTCCATAATATTTCTTTAATTTCATTTTTGATCATTTCAACGTATACATTGTCTTTTAGAAGACACTTGTTGAATTTCAAAGAGCAACATCTTTTAATGTCTGTTTGAGCTGTAAATTGTAAGCTAAACCATAAAATGGTCCGTACAATATCCGGAGTCAATTTTGCATTTGTCTATAAGCGACAAAATTAATTTGGTATGAGAATAAAATCCAATCTACCCTGTTTAATTGGGTTATGCTGCCGCCACGTGAATCTTGACAACTCAGGATTCATTATGCGCCAGGGATCTGCTAATTCTATTTCATCTATCATTTTTAAGACCCTTTCTCTTGCTTTCGGATTGTTTATTCTTACGTACTTTTTTTGTATTTTAACCGAGTTTAAAGTTAAGTTCCAATCCCCACAAATCATAATACGGCGTTCTTAAACGAATTAATAACTATATCAATCCCATCGTCAAATTTTAGATTATCGTTATTAGGCCCATAATAAAGATAACGTTTCCGAATGGATTCTAGTGTGGGAATAGGAATGGTTGGCAACAGATTTATTTTTAAACAATTCGTTTGGTATAGAGATTCTTGATGTTTCTCTGAATTTATATTATTTAAAAAAAAAAAATAAAAAAAAACATGATACCACTTTTCTCTGTCGACGCAATGTTGCTCCTTTTGCAGTGCACGGTTAGTGGAACCCTGGGCTTATCCTGGGTGGAAGGTGCTGATGCTCAACATACTGCCTTTGAGTATCTGCGCATACTTATGAGGAGCAACACTGCCTCGATGGGATAATTGGTATTTGTATTTTGCTTGAAATTCTTCTGTGAATTTTATGGATTTTGTCGTGTAATTGACACTGCGCCTTGAGCACCATTATTATTATTATTGTTATTATTATTATTATTATTATTATTATTATTATTATTATTATTATTATTATTATTATTACTATTACTATTATTATTATTATTATTATTATTATTATTCGATTTTAATTGAAACAAATCCCTGTTTATTTTCGAATTCAATTTCATTATAGTAATGATGATGATGATTATGAAAATAATAATAATAATAATAATAATAATAATAATAATAATAATAATAATAGTAATAATAATAATAAACAAACTTGTATAGGCTACTATGTGGTAAAATGTGTGGAGTGTTGGTAGACTACTCAACGAAGCAAGAACCACTGAATTTTCATATATTTTTTCTACTGTTGACCAGTTTCAGCCACGTCAAAACATGGTACGTCATTAAGGCTACGTCATAATTCCCGTAACTGATTGGCTGCTGATTTCTGGTCCATAATGCTACGTCTCTTACGAAAGTTTACTCCATGTCAAGTCAACTTTTTAACACAAGGCAACGCCAGCGTGAACACTCAAGCATAAGTCACTGAATCGTAGTTTCCTGTCAAATCGTGGAAAATCGACGTATCGAATGAAAATTCAATACGACAGTTTCCTGTCAAACGCACCAGTCGCAATCGGTTTCCTATCAAATCGCAATTTGTTACGATAAAATGACGTAGTCGTAAGTAGATCTGCCTTCTTACGTCGACAAGAAACCAGGCTTTACTCGAAACCATGGTAGGGAAATATTATTACCACAATGCTCATAACGATCTTTCTTTCTTTATTTATTTTGTAATTTTGACCTTCGGCCCGCATTACATAACAAAATCAATATTATTAATTCCTTTTAAACGGTCATTTCTTAAACTAAAACATTTTTTCAATATATATTGCAAGTAATCTTAATTCTTTTTTATTTCTGAATACATAGTTTAAATATGTATATATATTTTGATTTTTAATATTAAGGTATTTATCTCTAAAATTATTATATATAGGGCAGTTAAATAAAAAGTGTAATTCATCCTCTATTTCTCCAATATCACAGACTAAACAAATTCTATTTTCTCTAACAATTTTTGTATGTCTTCCTTTCTCTATAAATAAATTATGTGATGACAAACAGAATCTCGATAAAGGTGTCCTTAACTTAAAATTCAAATCGTATATATAATCTTTTGTAACATAGGGCCTTAAAATGAAGCATTTACGCTCACAAATTTGGTATTCTAACCATCAATATAATACGCGTGCATCACCAACTGATGCCAGCTTCGCTCTGCCGACGCGATGTCAAAGCTCGCTCTACCTCACAAATACAAGGATAACGCTGGGGGCGCGCTGCGTAGGAAAGATCTAACACTCCCCACGCTGAAATCAAGTACACAACACAGGATTTCAGAACTTTATTTTACAAAAACAGCCTTAACTAATTAACAATGTATTGTCATCTTAACAATTTACTGTAGTTCTTTTGCAATAGATCCTCTGTATATTATGCACAGCTTTGCGATAGGACGCTTCAAAATTCCACCTGCAACCTTGACATCGACGCTGCGTACTTTTTCATCTTTACTTCTGTAGACTGAAACAACTTTTCCCATAGGCCATCTTCCTCTATGCAGGGTTTCATCGACTAAAAGCACAATGTCACCTACCTCTACATTCTGCCTGGGTGTCGTCCATTTATGTCTTTTTTGGAGAAGAGGGAGGTACTCCTTCTTCCAGCGGGTCCAAAACAGAGAAGCTAAATACTGTACCTGGAGCCAACGCCTTTTGCCATAGGCCTGGATTCTACCTATCGGTGCAGCAGGTCCCTTCCTCATCAAAAGGAGATGATTAGGGGTCAGTGGCTCATCATCATAAGCTTCTGGTAACAAGTCTGTGAGTGGTCTGGAGTTTAATATAGACTCTACCTCAGCTAAGACCGTTTGTAGCACATCATGGTTAACAGTCTGTTGTCTAAGAACACTATACAATGTTTTTCTCACTGACCTTATTAGGCGTTCCCAAACACCTCCAAAGTGACTGGCTGAGGGAGGGTTGAAGTGCCACTCAACTCCCTTGGTGTGAAGAAATTCTTCCACGATGTTTTGATTCATTTCAGCTAAGGCATTTCTGAGTTCCTTTTCGCCTCCAACAAAGTTAGTTCCATTATCGCTGAATAATTTTGAGGGCTCGCCACGTCTCGCAACAAATCGTCTGTAGGCATTTATAAATGAGTCTGTACTTAAATTGTCCGCAACTTCGAGGTGGATGGCTCTCGTCACAAGACAGGTGAATATGCATCCGTATCGTTTTACAATAGATCGACCTTGCCTGACATCTATGGGGCCGAAGTAATCGATACCGGTGAATGTAAAAGGTGGTCTATCTGCGGTGACACGTTCTTCAGGTAGAGACGCCATTTGTTGTTCACCTCGTCGTGCATTTTGTCGTTTACATATAACACAATTTCTTAAGATACCCTTCACCACTGACCTGCCTTTGAGGATCCAAAAACGTTCACGGAGGGCGTTCAATGTGCCTGACCATCCATTGTGCCCGACCTTCTGATGGTAGTTCATGACCAGCGATCTTACCGTTTCTCCATCATTAGCCAATATCACAGGGTGCTGGGCATTGTAATCTATTCTGGCATGATCTAATCTACCGCCAACTCTAAGTAGATTACCTACGAGCACTGGGTTTAGGTCTTTAATCCTCTTGTCGGCTTTCCAATTCGGAAATGAGTGCTTCTGCTAACTTGACAGGATCATGGTCTCACTTTCTTCCAGTTCGGACACGAGCAAGTTGCTTGTCGTTATGGGTTGGTGCTTCATCTTTGCTTTAAGGCATCTTATGAACCGTAATACCCACCCAAGAACACGTATCTTCTTCGTCCAAGATGAGTATTTATCTGTCAATGTTTCTACAAAGCTACTCTCACAGGTCTGTATCTTGTTTACTATTACCACTGGCTTCTTTACCTCGGGATCAGGAGTCAGTTGATCACTTTCTGAAAATTTCGACACTGGCCAGCGTGATTCTTCTTTATACAGAAAATCGGGACCTGTCAACCACTTACCCAATTCGTATGTGCCCCTTGAACCTTCGTCAGCAGGATTGTTATCGGTTGGAACATGTCTCCATTGATGCTTGTTGGACACACTCAGTATTTTTGATACTCGATTGGCTACAAAGGTTTTGTAGCGACGACTTTCATTTCTGATGTAGCTCAGTACTATCATCGAATCGCTCCAGTAGACCGTGTCATTCATAGAATATGTAAGCTCTCTTCTTATGGTGCTATCGAGGGTTGCAGCTAGTACTGCGGCCATAAGTTCTAGTCTTGGAATTGTTACAAGTTTTATTGGGGCAACTCTAGCTCTACCAAGGATGAATTCCACTGTAGGCTTCTTACCATCTTGTTCTATCCGAAGATAGGCAACTGCAGCATAACCCCTTTCTGACGCATCACAGAAAATATGCATTTGCGCACCATTAGCGGTATCAAGTTTCATCCATCGAGGAACGCTGATTTGTGACAGGATTGATGTACGTTCAAGCCATTGACTCCATGTCTTCTTTTCATCTTCGGTTAAGGGTTGGTCCCAATCAGCACCTCTCCTACAGACTTCTTGAAGGAGAGATCTTGCTAACAAAACAAATGGAGCAGCCATCCCCAAAGGGTCGAAAACAGAACTGGTAACTGACAGCAGCCCTCTTCTAGTCATAGGTTTGTCTTTGGGAGTAAGCTGAAAAGTGAAACTGTCGCTTCCAGCATGCCAACTGACGCCTAGAGCTGTCTCTTATACACATCTAGATGTGTATAAGAGACAGACCTTTGAGGATCCAAAAACGTTCACGGAGAGCGTTCAATGTGCCTGACCATCCATTGTGCCCGACCTTCTGATGGTAGTTCATGACCAGCGATCTTACCATTTCTTCATCATTAGCCAATATCACAGGGTGCTGGGCATTGTAATCTATTCTGGCATGATCTAATCTACCGCCAACTCTAAGTAGATTACCTACGAGCACTGGGTTTAGGTCTTCAATCCTCTTGTCGGCTTTCCAATTCGGAAATGAGTGCTTCTGCTTACTTGACAGGATCATGGTCTCACTTTCTTCCAGTTCGGGCACGAGCAAGTTGCTTGTCGTTATGGGTTGGTGCTTCATCTTTGCTTTAAGGCATCTTATGAACCGTAATACCCACCCAAGAACACGTATCTTCTTCGTCCAAGATGAGTATTTATCTGTCAATGTTTCTACAAAGCTACTCTCACAGGTTTGTATCTTGTTTACTATTACCACTGGCTTCTTTACCTCGGGATCAGGAGTCAGTTGATCACTTTCTGAAAATTTCGACACTGGCCAGCGTGATTCTTCTTTATACAGAGAATCGGGACCTGTCAACCACTTACCCAATTCGTATGTGCCTCTTGAACCTTCGTCAGCAGGATTGTTATCGGTTGGTACATGTCTCCATTGATGCTCGTTGGGCACTGGCTCTGCGTACCCCTTCTTAATATAGCTTTCTATAACTTCGGTATACTTACTATGCATGTCTTTGTCTGACGCTAGCCGTCTCTTTAACGAAGTTAGTCTCGACAATACCATCGTCTTGTTAAGAGGCATGGTGTGTTCATCTCGTCTCCACAATAGACCCATCTCATAGTGGTTATCACCTGTCTTCTTTATGGTTGATCGGATGATTTCGCGTGCTCTCATGTCTTCTATGGGGTCTTGCTCATCAGAGAAACCACTGTTCTCAATAGCCCAGGATTTCTGAACTTCGTCAAGTAGTCGTTGATTACTCACGTGAATTCGGTTAAAGTATCCCTTCTTACAACTCTGACCTCCAGGCCCCATAATCGACCATCCAAGGGGTGTCTTTACGCCATATGGGTCTCTAGGCTTGCCCTTTCTTTCGTCTAACACCCAGAAGGCTTGTGGTGAGTCAGCTCCAATTAACAGATCTACTTTACCGGACTTCTGATTCTCCCATGGAAAAGACTTTAAATGTTCCCACTTACCTAATTCTTCAACTGTAGGAAAGCTTTCCATAGGTGCTGGTATCTTAGGTACTGTCAGAAATTCAACATTCATTTCTTGGCATTCAAACTTACCTTTGACTGCTAGCTCGAACTTCCAACCTTCATTTTCTAAGTCTCCATTAATGGTAGAAGAAGTATACTTGAGTCTCTCGCCTCTAGCGCCTAATTTACTTCTCAAGTCGTCAGAGCACAAGCTTGTGTCTGAGCCATGGTCTAACAA
>NW_022716878.1:97643-131679 GCF_011630105.1 Anneissia japonica
GTTGAGGAGGTTAACGATGACGAATGATGAGAAACATCCCGTCTGCCCCTCATCCTCATCTTCATTCTTGTCGTCCTCACCCTCTTCATTATCATCCTCATGATGAGGATGATGATTGATAATGATGATTAATAAGGATGATGATGATGATGTGGTTGATGATGAGGACAAGGATGATGATAAATGATGATTGTAATGAGGACGATGATGAGGATGATAATGACAATGATGATGATAATGAGGACTACGATGATGAATGAGTGATGATAAGGAGGATAAGGATGAGGTTGATGATGATGAGAATAGGGATGATGATGAATGAGGATGATTAGTAGGATGAAGGTGATGGTGATGATGTTAACAATTATTGGTGAGGATGGTGATGAGGGTGACGATGGTGATGAGGGTGACGATGATGATGAGGGTGACGATGATAGATGAGGATCAATGCCATGGCCAGGATTTTCAAACGGTGTGGGACAATACCGTATCAGAGCGGACCCACTTTACGTGTAAATTCAAACAATGTGGACCCATTTTACGGAAAAATATGAAATATCTGGACCGATTGTCTTAAATTTTACCCATATTTAACTAAATAAAAGGTATCTGGATCCATTTTATGCATAAAATTACATAATTTGGACCCTTTTTTAAAATGTGGACCATTTTTTTGTGGACCCATTGGAAAAATGGTGTGGGACTGTCCCAACTGTGCCAATAGCTGGCTATGCCATTGATGATGATGAGGATGATGGATGTGGATGAATATGATAATGAGGATGATGAAGAAAATGATGAAGAATGAGGAGGATGAAGATTATGAGGATGATGATAACGACGATAGATGATTGATAAGGACGTGATGAAGATGAGGACGATGACGATAGATGAGTATGATGTGATGATGATGATGGTGATGATTACAACGATCGATGATAGTAAGGATGATTAGACAACAATGAGAATGATGATGACGATGACGAATAAGATGAAGATGATGATGACGGATGGTGATGATGATAACGGATGATGATAATACTGTAATGATATCAATAGTGGTAATAAAAATATAAATAATATTATTATATAACAGTACTAACAATGTAATTCATTGGAATATTAAAATATAATTTTGAAATAACAGAAATACAATACAGTAATATATACATAATATTTTTAATGATTTCAACAATAATAAATAAGCATAATGCTACTATTAAAATAATAATATTTATATATATTTTTTATGTGATTGCTTTGATGAGATTGTATTTTGTACAATAGTAATAACAGTAATAATAATAATAATAATAATAATAATAATAATAATAATAATAATAATATAATAATCTTACAAAAATAACCATTTTCTCCGCCAAGATGAACGCCATCTTGGAAATTGACATTATGATCATTTCAATTAAAATTGATAAAGACAGTAAAGAGTAATTAGTTAACTAAGTTTATTGTCAATTTTCACATCTATAGCAAAACTACAGGTGAATAATATAATGCCATAGTTTTTTTTTCAATTTACCCCGATCCGAGTCCATAAATTGAATTGTTGGGTCTTTCAGAGCAAAATTTCGCTATTTTTTTTCTAGTGGGTTTATATATATATATTATACACATCTAGATGTGTATAAGAGACAGGTATATGCATGGAGGCTTCATGATCAAAAGTTCTTGCCAGGATTTGGTATATTGGCCCCTGGCGCGGCTGGGCTGCTAGGCCGTGAAGTAAAAAGTTTGCGGAACGCTGTTTATAATGCCATGCAATAGAAAGTTAACATTTACCTATTCGCTATACTGTAATACTACTCCACAAACTCATTAGGCCTAGCTATTTTAAGTTACTGCGCGGTAGCCTACATTGATTTTACATGTTGATATATCATCAATATAATATGCGTGCATCACCAACTGATGCCAGCTTCGCTCTGCCGACGCGATGTCAAAGCTCGCTCTACCTCACAAATACAAAGATAACGCTGGGGGCGCGCTGCGTAGGAAAGATCTAACACTCAATGATGTGATAATGAAAATAAAGCAGATATATTTTTGTATTCATAAAGCCGACAAAATCACTCATTACATAGAAATTAACTAAAGAAATTATTAACTACAGTATAATTTGAGGAAAGAAATGTATAGTTTAAATAGAATTTATAGGCCTACAATGTTAATGGCTGTTTCAGGCTTCTTTTGATATAAATAGGCCTACGGTATTGTTGCATGGAAACTAACTATAAAAATCGGAAAGAAACGCCCACAAACAGGTTCCCAGTACTCTTTAGGGTGAAGCAGACATCCTTTGTACGCCGTCTTCAGGTACTTGTAGGCGCACTACTGCAAAGAGTGAAGTTTTGGTCAGAGGATAAATAGACTGGCTATTTTTTAGGTGCACACACATGCCATGGCAGTGAATGTGTACGCGTGTGTTCACCTCTCGTCTATGGTTCCGATTTAAAAAAAAATATATATTCAACTTTGTTTAAGGTTTAATATTTACCATATGGACAGGGCCCTGCCGGCAGGAGCCGATCATGAGATGTCCGACAGGGGAACCGAAAATGGGGCCGATCGAAATAACGTCGCCTTAAGGGAATGTCCGCAGACGCAACCTCTGAGGCATTTTGGGTGATCGATTTGTTCCCCTTTTTTAACTTCCTATTAAATTAAATTCATAGCCAGGTTTCAACTAGGGTGAGGGCCTAAGATAGGCAGTAACAAGAAGGAAAGGTCAGACCTAGGCCTGAGATGTTCAGGCAGGCCTATCCTACCTAGATAGCTAGGTATAGGCCGGCCTACTACTCTCTAGCTGTAGGCCCTCCGGCTTCGCTAGGTTTCAGCTAAGGCAGGGGTAGATAAGGCCTAGGCATGGCTTCTACTATTAAAATACTTTATTATCGCCCGATGTCGCCAAATCTAGCAAAACTGCTATCATTTTTAATTGTTATAGGGCCTCAGGCTTGTCAACAACACCTGCGAACGAACACAATTTTTTATCTCCGATCGTTGCCAACATAGACTAGAAAAAAAATCTGAAAAAAATGTGTTAGGGGGAGTGGAATGTTAGAAGCAATTCACATAGCCAGATATCCTAATTAATCCCTTCTGGTCACCCTAAGCCCTGTTGACACTTGATTTTACGCCTTGTATACAAATGGCGGCCATTTTTCAAAATGGCCGCCAAATCTATCTAAAATGTGCATAAAATTGGAACTAAATAAGCTACAGATATGATTTTGGTGTCTAAACTCATAATTTATAGACAGGCAACAAACTAGACATATAAAAACTACTGTCACTCAAGCCAGAATGGAACATAATTAAAAAATAGGTGTTTATTTGTAATCGCAAAATATACTTAAAATGTACATAAAATAAGAATGAGTATATAAGCTACTATTACAGTTTTCTATGTAATCCAGATAGATTTTTGTGCAAAAATAGATTTTATTTACTAATTTCATCATTTTTACTGCGCTGAATTAAAAAAAGTTAGGCGCCACTTTTTTCCCAACGTCATCGACCGCCATTTTGAATTTTAAGATGGCTGACGCACCACATAAAACATGGTCATGATGGGTGTCAATGGAAAGGGAATTATACACTGATCATTTATTGTCATTACACCTAAACAACATGATACATATTTACAGCGATATAGACCAATATATAAAGTCACATGACAAAAGGTCAAAGGTCAAAAAATCAAACTTACCAAAAGTTGTCGTGTTTGGTATCATTTGAAAGCTCTGCCAATGATGAGCTATGCTTTCCGGTATATACATGTCAGAAACTGTGTAGTTTTTCATATATTGTCCTGTAAATCTGATTATGGCATACTATTAAAAAATAAACAGGACCCAGTTGCCTAATGTTCGTGAGCTCTCGGGGTGGAGTAGGGGAGTGGGTGCGTGCATAACGCATGTGCTTTATGGGCCAAGTCCCAGTTCAAATGGGTCCTTGAGGGGCCACGGGGCCCGAGCCCTTCTTACTACTGTACTACCCATCACTCTACTAAAACGCCTTGACAATAAGGTAACTTTTTCTATAATTTTCAAAAAAATCAAATAGAACAAAATCCCACAAACACACTCTTGACTGATTTATTAGAAGGTGTCAGTCCAACTACGACCCATCATTTTACTATGGAGGTTTGACCAGATATGTACACCAGTCTGCTTTCTGGGGAAATGCTTAGTTCCTCCGAGTCCAAATGAACCCCGAATAGGCCAAGGGGTCCCACTCTTACTTCATGGTGGCCAAGGCAAATACAGTATGTTGTGTTTTCCTATTTATTGATGATTCTACATACAGTAAATACTTGAATAATAACTATGAACACTGGTACCGTTATATTACGTGCTGTATAATATATTTTATTGGCTGATTGATTTGTTATAACACTAATAGACATGGTCCTCCCAGTGGTGCAAGGACGAGTCGTGGGTCCCAGGCCCAAACAATGTTAGGAGCACCATGCATATCAGTAAAATATTTTTGCTCACGAAGTGACACCGGGGTGGGTAATCCCCCTAGAGATAAGTGTTAAGGATGAAAAGACTTTAATTTTTAGACAATGCAAAAAAATGTTGTGTGAATAATATTTTGCACACACATTTTTAATTTACTTAATTTTTATTTGCGTGCAACATATTTATATTAGGTCTATGCATAGGCCTATGCACATGCATTTTCTTAGCTTTGCCAATATAAAAAGTATTATCAAACAATCATTCAATCAATCGTTTCAGGGTGGGTCCAGGAGACGCAGGTGTATCCCAACCCCAAAAAAAATAAAGAAGTAAGAGAGAAGAAAGACCAGAAAGAAGGGAGCATGATGTCATTGTAGGCCTACTCCAAAACAAGCTAATTTTTATTGTCTGTGGTCTCCACCATTTCTAAACACAATTCTTTCTCTATATCTGTCCCTTATGGGTGGATGGATATATTCGGTGTAAACACCAAGAATAACCCACAAAAGTCGGAAGAATACTTGTTTCCAGTGAGGTCCTTCTGGTGGTGATTGGGCACTACACCGGCAGTGGGCTAACGATAGGCCCTTGGGCCCTGTGGCATCCTGAGACTGGGGCCCCTTTTTGATCCGGTCACCATTTTGATTGTGGGAATTTAAATTTGCTCGTTTTTCTAATATTTGGCATTGTATTCTAGATTGCTTTTAACAACGAAATAAATTATATGATATCAGTTGCAGATCAAGGTATTCAAAATAGAGTGAATGTGGATAGGGAGGGACTTTCACACACCTATGCCACCTCAGCCCCAGCATGGTTGGGGTTAAGGTAAGATCATATATGAATACGGCACCTCGAAGTGGCCGGAAATGGCACTCATAGACTTAAAATGCGAGTATAATTTCCATTTTTAAAACAATTGGAAAATTTAAGTGGTCCCCAAGCCGACAGGGCCCCCATTAAACCTTTACGGGATATACTAATGATATATGTCTTACAGTCAATCTCAGAGACACATTATGCTGTTCATTCAAAAAAATTCAGAGACGGACAAAAATTTACTTTCACCATAATATGTTGTACAGTAAGCCTACGACTTCTGGATCAGTTTTTCTTCAGGTCATCTAATAGGCTTGAAAATATCAATATAAAGAAGTTTGAGTAACAAAATTCATACATGCTGTGTATAATATTTAATAATATGCCTACTATGATGGATTACCATGTATTTTATTCTTTATTTATTGACATGTTTAAAGTCGGAGGCGGATTTTCAGGTGGGTAATTATGCAGCCGTCCGAGGCTCATATACTTTTGAAAAAATTAAAAGAAAATATTTTGTCAAAAGCGTTGTATTATTAGATTGCTCGGTGGTAGTAAGGAGGGGCCCATCGCCTTTCCGGCACTCATTTGGACATGAAGGAAGTAAGCGTTTCCCCAGAAAGCACACAGGCGTTACATAACTGGTCATGAACCTCCATAGTGGGGCATCCTGGGGCATACTTGAAAGAACCCCTTCTAATAAATCTGCCAAATATTGTGTTTGTGGGATTTTGGTCTATTTTTTTTTTGGTTTTTTTTTTTTCGGAAATTTTAGAAGAGTGTAGGAGAGTGCTGAGTATCAGTGTTACTGTAAGTATAGTGGCTTTTCCAGGGCCCATTTGGACTCGGACTTCGCCCAGAAAGCACATGCGTTACTTAAGGCTTGGTAGTAATGTGCTGGGTAGTAGTAGGAGCGCACCCCCTCCCTCCACCCCGAGAGCTCAGGAGTTACACAAATTTTAATATGATATGCCATAATTGGACTTTATGGGACAATATATGAAACACTACACCGTTTCTAACAACAATACATTATTCAGCATCGGAAGAGCTTTCCAACGATATCAAACACGACTACTTTTGGTGAGTTTATATACTTATTCTTATTTTATGCACATTTTAAGTATATTTTGCGGTTATTTTAAAACAAATTAACACCTATTTTGAATTATGTTCCATTCTGACATGAGTGACAGTAGTTTTTGTATGTCTGGTTTGTGACCTGTATAGAAATTAATTGGTTTAGACACCTACATCATATCTGTAGCTTATTTAGTTCCAATTATATGCACATTGTAGATAAATTTGGCGGCCATTTTTCAAAATGGCCGCCATTTGCATACAAAGTGAAAAATCAAGTGTCAACAGGCCTTAGGGTGACCAGGACGGGTTAATTAGGATATCTGGGTTGACTGCTTCTAACATTTCACTCCCCCTAACTTGATTTCTAGGCCTCTTTTTTGATTTTTTTTCTAGTCTAACACACACTCACACATTCTTGCAGCAGCAGTGCACTGAATGACGTCACGCATGTATCAGCGTTTCTATTGGCTAATCATGACGTAATATCATGAACCGTACCTTTAGCAATCGGAAGTTCCGATACGGTACCGTATCTCTAGCCACGGCGATTTTTTTTTTTGCCAAAACTCACGAAAATATTGTGTTTCCGCCTATAACCCGACTTCGGCTAGGCCTATGTTTTTGTGTAATTATTTTGTCTTTATTTGATATTTTCGTGCAGGGAGTCTTTAGGGTGTTTAAATTCTATCTGATCAAACACTACACTGGAAGATCCGTCAAGTTAAAATGCGGCCTTGCTCTCCATTGGGGATTTGAAGACTTGGCATGTATATGATGGGGTAGTTTCATCAAAGATTTAAAAAAACAAACAAAAAGAAAAACAAAAAAAATTCCAGCCTACCGACCGATCAACAAATATTTGTAACATGGCCTAATTGAGTCATTAGTTGAACTTGTCAATGTGGCTAGTTGTCCCTCTTCACGGATTTTTTTGTTCTATCAAAATTAATCTCGATGTTTAACATACTAGAGGGTATGCGAGCGCACCCTCTAATTAGAGTAAATTAAGGATTTAAAGTTAGCTATAGAGTCATCATCAAATGTGTTAGGTAAATTATGGAGTCCTAAAATGTAATGAAAATTATTACAGATTTGAACGTAATTATGAACTACAGGTAGCATGCTCATGAATTCTGGTAATGAAATATCTATATTATGTTTTATCGATATAATCGTGGTTACAACGAGGGTATTTAAAATGGTACACTACAGATCTTTCATTGGGAGTAGTATCTTTAGTCGAAGCGAAGAAATCTTCTTGGCCTTCCCTAAAGTAATAAATTTAACATCCTTTGTGAGATTTCTTTTAATTTTACAAATGATTTTGCGGAGAATTATTTCTCCTTGTCGACCAATATACGGTACATTTACCCATATGTTATGCATATTATCATCATTCGGCTATGTAAGTCATAATACTTAAATACAGTATGTTTAATTGAAATATAATTACGAAACCAAGCGTTACATGAGACATTTGAACTGTTTCTACAGATTTTGATGCAGTAATCTAAACCTACATTGTATAGCTTTATATTAAAAGATTAAATGGTTGCGAGATACCAGTCTATTAATTATCACTACATTAGAAATAGACAAATATATACCAAGCTTTGGTTTCTCATACAGACCACAAAATGATTAGAAAGGCCTTTTAACGCTATCGCTATTTAAAATATAGACGAAACACTACATACACAAAACATTTGATCTTTTGATGAGCATCGGCTGTTGAAGTTTGTAGTCATTATAAGAACATTTATTATAAAAAGTAACATCCCTCAATAATAACTACCCTAGCAACAGTAATCTGAGAAATGTATATAGTTGTCTCAGCACGAACTGTTTATGTTACCATGTATGCATGATTCTAATATCCTAACGAAATTTTTAGTATTGACATTATAACAGATCTTTTTGAACCACGAAAACCTTTCAAACTGTATTTCAAACAAATCTTAAAAATTAAATAAAATGTCTGTCAAGAAAAATAAAACATTTAAACCAATAATCCTATATATAACAATGAAAAAATCGTTTTTAGCCTAGATATTCCAATCAGGGAATTGTATTTTGGAAAAGGGCTCGCTGTTCCATACTTAGATGCTTACGAGGAGCCATGTCCTTCTATAAGATCGTGAACACTATTGCTTGAGTCTGAATTGAGGTATGAATCATATCCAGTCCAGTGAAAGAAGCGGTACCTCGGCCAGAGAGCTTTTGTCATGTGTGGTGTGAAATGTATGACAACAATTTTCCCCTCAAGAGCCTGGCTTTAAGGATGAATTCTAAATGTCGCTGCTTGACTGCGATGTCATGGAAGCCCGAAGGAAAATGAAGAGTAGGACGCCCTAGAACAACTTGGAGGCGAACGGTCGAGAAGGAGCAAACAGTGCTGGGATGGAGATCTTGGAATGAAGCAAAACCGATGGGCAGAAACAGAACTGGAGGGCACATCTTGCAGCCTTATGGGACACTTGGCCAGAATTATCTAATAGTAGGGCCGTGTATCTAATATAATGTTGAAAAAAGTTAGTGTTATGGGTGGGTAGGTATGTGAATATGACTTCTAGATCAAGTGGGGTAATTGTGAATAGAATAATTGGAAATAAAAATAGGCCTATTTGATACATAGCAACAGATATAGTATCAATATTTCTTTCATGAAACATGTCAGATGGGACGCATTTGGTAAGTCTTTCAACGTAATTTCAGTCCGCCTTTGATCATTTGTATGTAAGTCTAGCCACATATGTATGGTAAAAAATGTTAAAGTTGCATTTGAATTCGGGTGCTAAATGATCACCACGAAACAGTTTAGGGATGACATTTTGACTTTCGAAACCGAGAAGGGTTCGATACCCAAACGTGGTCAAGTGTGTGTCAGCGCCAGTATACTTGGTGTAAGTAGCCTGTCAACAAGTTGAAAACACACAATGCATTCTGATTTATATATTTGATGGATTAAATTTGATGGGTTACTAAGACCAGTGTTTGACATTGAATTTAAGGACGCTCCGACGTGCAGCATGAGCAAGATTGATATATTGTACGGTATATAAGAAACATATGAGGCCCCAATATAGAGACCTGTTGAACTCCGCAGGTAAATATTCTTTATTCCATTTATTACGGTTACCTGTTCCAAAAAGTGGAAAGATTATCAAGACCTAGTAATTAAAGTTTATTTAGCAATAAGGGGTAGACAACGATATCTGGTGGTCAAGCTAAATCATACCTAATCAATTACCTTTATAATTCTCCTGTCTAATGTAATCAGAAAGATGAATCAGGTATTCAATTCAATTTATTCATCTTCAAAGAAAAGTTAAAATAGCAATAAAATACATAATATAATTTTTAAAAAAAAGATGAAATGGACAACCATAAAAGGCTCAAAGAGCTTGTAAAAATGGTGCCCGGTAGTTTAAAAAGTTAAGTAAATTATGTTAAAAATTAAAAAGCATTCAATAAAATAATTAAAATATTTCAGATTAGGATAAAATACGATCAGATATATACAATTCAAAATAAAAAATTAAAAGGAAGAGATACCAACGTGTTCTCGACAGGGCAAGGCAATATTATTGTGAACTATACAAATGAATAATGAAAGCATATAAAAAGGAAAATCGGAAGTGTGTTTTAAATATAACCACTGAGTAAATTTATTTTATACAATTGTTTGAAAACCTGAATTGAACACGCAGATTTTAAGTCATTATTAATGTTGTTCCAGATACGAGGCCCTGAAACAGCAACACTGTGACTCGTGCATGTAAGTCTACGAAATGGGGGCCTAAGTTTATCTTTGCTTCTAGTATTGTAAGTGTGGACATTACCATCAGAGAAGTTTCTAGGATTTAAAAGACGTAAGTCAGGATTGTTCATCATTCGGTACATGAAAACACCGATTTGTTAAGTAGATTTTAAGAAGATTCTGTCTGTGGAAGAGGGGGCCGGTTGGTGCGCGATATTCAGACCACGTAATGACACGTATTTCTTCTTTTTTTTTAAGTTTGATTAATCTATCGATATAATCAGGAAAAATATTAAACCAAATAATGTTACAATAGCTAATAAGAGGTTCCACAAGCGATCTATAAATCCAGAGAAGTAACTTAAGAGGAAGATAGTGGCGAAGTTTATAAAATAGACTAACATATTTAGATAATTTGGTAGCTGTTAAGTTAAAATGCGATTTAAATGAAACAAATTCATCAATATCAACTCCTAGAAACTTCGAGACAGTTGCTCTGATTATGGGTTTATTAGCAATTTTAATATAAATATTATCAACGTTGAGAGAGCTATTTTTAGTTCTAAAAAACTATAAAGTTAGTCTTTTCAACATTCAAAGAAAGTTTATTGCACTTCAGCCACGTGTCAACTTTGGTAAGCTCGTAATTTAAAACGTTGATAAGAGTATTAATATCAGGGTTGGATAAAAACAAATTTGTGTCATCCGCGAATAAAATCATGCTTAAAATTCTAGAAGAATTAAAAATATCATTAATATACAGAATAAAAAGAAGTGGTCCGAGTATTGAACCTTGAGGTACACTATACTTGATTGGTTTAGGTTCATACGATACGTTATTAATAGCAGTATATTGCCATCTTCCACAGACATAATTTTTAAACCAGGCAAGTGTTGTACCCCTGATACCATAGTGTTCAAGTTTAGACAACAGAATAGAATGATCTATTGTATCGAAAGCCTTACTTAGGTCAATAAATATTGCAATAGCAACGTCCCCACTGTCAATAGCGTCGTATGTCCTTTCAATTAAATTTAGAACCGCCATAAATGTGGAACTCTTTTTTGGAATCCATATTGCTTCTTATTAATAATTTCATATTTCTCTAGAAAATAATAAAGACGATCATACACGATACGTTCCAGAATTTTTGATATGGCTGGGAGAATGGATATAGGACGATAACTATTACAATCATTCTTATCGCCAGTTTTAAATAGAGGAAATAACCTGGCTATTTTAGTGAATTGTGGAACAACACCACTTTCGAGAGATAGGTTAAAAATATGACAGAGTGGAGAGGCTAAAATTGGAATAATATTTTAAAGTATTTTACTACTTATTTTATCAATGTGTTCGGAGTTTAATGATTTCATTTTGTTATTAATACCAATAATTTCATTTTCATCGGTAGAAGTAAAATATAAGGAATTGGGATAATTTCAATTTAAATACTTAAAATTTGTATCAGAAGGCATTACAATCTTATTAGCAAGATTTTCACCAACTTCGCTAAAATGTGTGTTAAAGGTATCAGCTATATTACTTTGATTGAAACTATTGCTATCAGGGGACACAGCACCAGCTTTTCCCCTGCCGAGAACCTCATTGATAACTTTCCAGGTCTGCTTTGAATCATGGTAAGAATTGAAATAATAATCACGTTTACTAATTCTAATGACATGAGTTAATTTATTTCTGTATTGCTGTAATTTTAAGGAGTTTGAGGGTACTTTTAAATATTTTTTGTACAATAAATTCTTTTTATTAATTTATTTAAGAATGCCTTCTTTATTTGTTTTTTTTTTCCTTTTAATGTTTTTGATGGAATTGTTTGACTAGCAAGTTATAAGCAATATTGGGATCCGAGTTGTTGTAAATGAAATCCCAGTTAATGTCTGTAAGTTCGTTAGTAAGTGCGTTTAATGTAGTTTGATTAATAATTTTAATTGTTAATTGCATGTTTTCATGTGAAGATAACTAATGTTTAGAAATTAAATAAATAGGGTAATGACCTGTAATACTTGATGGGATGATACCTGATTGAAATGGTCGAAGATGTATATCAGTATTATTAGTAAAAATGTTATCTATCAGTGTTGCAGTGGATAATGTGACACGATTTGGACTGTTTATTAGTGGTATGAATGCTGCTGAATTAAAAATACGCATCAGTTGAGTATACGTAAACCAGATTGCAATTCACATACTCTATCAGCTTAATGATCAAGTAATTATTTAGTTGGTTAAGGTTTTTAAAGACTGCTTTTTCAACAACTGTATATAGTACATTTAAACTTGACACGGACACAGGTCTATAATTACCAGGTTCCGTTTTACTGATATTGTTTATGAATCTGTAAAATATGTTCCACTTATAAAATAAATAGAGTAGGCTTACATTGTATTTTCCAAAGCAACCAAAATTTCCAAAAGAAGAGGGCGCTTTTTAAACTAAGACTGCAAGAGTCCCAGTTTCTGACAACAAAAGAATAAATGTACTATTATATCTTTGTCAACATTAAATGACCGCAATAATCTAGTGGAAAAAAGAACCTTTGTTATTGGAACGGTATCTACTCTTAATGAAATGGGAGAGCCCAGCAAAAAATTACATATCCAAAGAGGTATGTAAAAGGGTAAAATTTCAGATTTAATTTAGGATCTAACTACTCGAGCTGGTACAGTATACTCTATTTAGGACATCTAATGGCTACATCACATAACCAAGAACGTAACAATTTACTGGTAAGTAGCAATACTTTACACATGAATTGTTTACTGTGCAATACCTTCAGAAAAAAAATTATACTAGTTGTCAGATTCATTAGAATATAGCCCTATCTTAGCCCCATGGCTCAGTAAGGAAATTATGTGTTTCTCAGTTAATTATTTAGCATCTGTATATGAAATGATATTAAACTTGTTTTAAATGTCTTCATTAACATGTTCAGTAATACTATATTAATAGTTGTTCTAACTAACTATAGCGTTGTAGAAGCGGTTGGCGCACCCGTTGTTGATTTGACTCCTAACCTTGAGGTCAGGGGTGCAAGTCGCTTGTTTCTTTGGGAATGACACTTTCTTTACGTTTGTCTGTACTACCCAGGAGTATAAATGGGTACCTGGTAGGATGTTGGGGCATTGATTGTACTAGTTTCGTGCTCTGAGCATAGGTATACTCCCCAGGGAGCAGAGAAGGTTGCACTTGGCGCTGGTTTGCCGTTGAATGTTATCCAGTGACCCGTAGTAATAATGCTCAGCACTTTTGATCATTATTTTAAATTGGCATTTTATAAATATGCATTATTATTGTATCAACCTTTAGCTTTTTGACGTCTCGCCACTCTATGTATGGGTGAAATAAAGATTGATTGGTTGATTGATTGATTAATTGATTGATCATTATAATCCTTATCGTAATTATTATGTTAGTTATCCTGACGAATGCATGCTTTTACAACAGCGGTAAACTTCCGTAAATCAAAAATTGAATTTACAAATTATTAAAAGACAAAATACCAAATAAGCATTGTCACCACTAAAATACAATATTATATTTTTCTTCCCGAATAACTCTAAATATTTACCCCCCCCCCCCAACCCTTCTTTACTATGTACCATATATACAGAGACATTCAATGACGAGGGGTGCAATAAATTTACTTCTAAATCAAAACAGTGTTCACCATTTGTTCTATACGTTTCACGGAACTTTTCAAAAATACCGTATCGTAAGTGTCTCTGCATAAATGATGATCAACACAAAGCATATAGCATTCGTAGTCATCTTTGGCTTTATCAAATAAAATTAGTTATGTAATTAACTTCCACGTTTTAAAATTGTGTCAATCTATAATCTGTAATTTTAACAGTGTTTATTTTTCTTTATTATTATTTATGAATCCTGCATGAAGCCATTTAATTTAGTAATAGCATATTTTGACTGAAGTTTGAGCTTTAAAAAAGCAATCCCATAAAAACTCAGCTTTACCAAAAATGGGAATTTCGAATTGGTTTGAAGATGTAATAGTTTTCTATACATTTTCTTTAATTATGGTTTCTTAAGACAAATGATTAACTCATTAATAAATAATAAATTTACCAGTCCGTTGAAAATATCATAATATCAGTTAAATAAAATAAACATGTGTATTTTTAATATTTAAACCGCAAACATGAAAACTCGGTTTAACTCTATAGCGGTATTATAACATAATTAGCAATTATTCTCCTGCAATGTATACTTTAAAAACGTGACATAAACTGGTAGTTGCTGTGTGTGCTTTGTACGTGGAAATCCTTTGGTACTCTGTTATATTCCATTCACTACTGCTTGTGTTTAAGCTGTGAAGCGCATCTTCTTAATAATAATAATTATTATAATAAAAACTAATAATAATATTAATAATAATGATAATAATAATAATGATAATAATAATAATAATAATAATGATAATAATGATAATAATAATAATAATAATAATAATAATAATAATAATAATAATAATAATAATAATAATAATAATAATAATTTAGATTTGTACAGCGCCGGTATCCATCAAACAAAATGCTAATGTGGAAGGTACCCATCTTTTAAAAAGTGGACCTATTTCATGCGTATAAACTGAATAATGTGGACAACTTTAAGAATTGGAACTCCTTTTATACAAATACACATCAAATATAATAATATGTGGACCCATTTAAAACAGATTAAGTTAAATCAATTTTACGCATAAATTCTAACTAATATGGACACATCTTTCGTAATTTTAAGTTTATATGAATGTTTTATAAAAAAAATTGTCTGGTATTTTCTTAATTATTTTTTATAATTGCCATTTTCAATGTGACTTTTTGATGGGAGAGCCTCTCGGTAGTAATTAAGTTTACTTTTAGGTAATCCTCAGGCTTGTTTTGTATATAATTCGTATATTTGTATGTTGCTTGGAAATATTTAATGGACTGAAATAATGGCTGGCTACGGCATTGCCACCACGATTGTGAAACCAGGCAGCTCATTGTAGAGCCAGTTTGAATATTGTACAACGACTTCCATTGAAAATTAAACAATAGAGGTCACGCATAGCAAATAACCTGATTTATATTTGTAGAATATTTTCAAAAGAATTGTTGAATCGTTTAAGCTATTAAAGTGAAATTTAATAGCTTGGTGGTTAAGATGCTTCAAATCGCGGGATCAATTCTTGTATGTGTGTGTGTGTGGGTGCGCGCGCGCGCGCGCGCGTGTGTGTGTGTGTGTGTCTGTGTGTGTGTGTGTGTGTGAATAATTATGTTTGTCTTGTGAAAGTAGTTCTGTTCAGACGGCCTTCCGTCTGAATTAAAGTTACGACAAACGCAATACTTTACGCGCGCGATTAAATAAAATGAAGGATTAAGCATTGTATCCCCTCCCCCTCAAACTTCCCCTGAGAACCCTACAAGGGATTTTATTCCAGGGCCACGACCGAGGTTCTAGTCGGCCCTTTGATTCAGGCTCCCTGTCGTCAAATTTCTGGAGCCACCACTGCAGTGCCATGGCACGTGTATATAATTGTAGATGATCAGTAATTTATTTATTTCCTTTAGATCTACTTATTATTAGGAGCTGATTTCATTCTTTATCATCATTTCGATCGTATTTAATACAAGTTGGGAATTGGTTTTAAGAAGAGGCTTGCTCGAAATACTAGTGTGTAGAAAAGGATATACGCCGAATTTCCGAAACCCAGTTTCTCAAAGGTCAATTAAAAGCAGTGAAACATGAACAACAGCATAAAATAGCGGCTTATTGTAGTTATGATTCTTTTTTATTCATTCTCTAAATCAAACTTTACTAACAATTCGGCTATTAGCAAAAAAAATTGAATTAAATAGGTCCATAAAATAAAATGTCTTATAAGCATATTTATAATATATACATAAAGTTTAACTAAGATATCCCCTGTCGTCGCACTTTACTTGCTTGCGCTACCTCGACAAAAAAAATATGAATGCTATATAAGTTTTTGTCTTGGCCAGACTACCTGGTACAAAACCGTTTACCAAGCTGGATTAACCATAAAGCTCGATTTACCATCAATCGCTCAGCCTATTGGCGACAGTCGCCGGGGGATTCGGGAAGTTTGAACCTGGTTCAACTTTGCCGATTGCGTTTCAGACGAATCACGGTGCATTGCTAGCTACCTGCAGTGGCGGCGTTACGGCAGGGACGTAGCCAGGATTTTGAAAGGGGGGAGCCGTTATGCGAATTACGTATGACCCCGGCGGGGTCCAGGGGCGAATTTCCCTGTGAAGTAGCGCACTCTGAACGTTCTTATGACTGTTTTGAAAGGATAAAGTGAAAATTTCAATATAAATTACATTATAAATCCCAACAATAATTATATAATAAATCAACAACCAGATCCAGGAATTCGAAAGAGAGGTGAACCAGAGAGGGACTTTCACAGACCGAGGAACCACCCACCTCAGCCCCACCATGGTTGGGGCTGAGGTTTAAAAAGTTATGACTAGGGCATCTCCCGAAATTACACTCTCACACTTAAATTTGAATATATTTTTCTTTTTTTTCCTTAAAAAATGAAGGGAGGGGAGGGGGTGGCGGGCTTTCAAACCACCTCTGCTCAAAACATTCTTTATCCAGAATAGTTATAATCACGAAAAATTGACATGAGAAACAAAATCACATCATAAAAACAAATGTACGTCACTAAGACATACATCAGGAGCCTACCCGATAGAGTTTAATGTCATACCCAGGGAAGGGCACAGATCTGTTTTGAAAGGTGGCGGGGGAGGACATTTTGTGAGTCAACACCCACCTCAGACCCACCATAGTTCTAGTTGAGGTGAGAAAATTTGAGGAAATAGTTACCCAGTGGCCACTGCCAAACATTTATAGTGGTGGGGTGTACCCACCAAACGTCTCCTATAGATGGCCAGAAATGACACTTTTTGCAAAATTCATCATCATCATATCACCGTACCATTAGTCAAAGTAAAGCGCCAAAAAAAAAAAAAAAAAAAAAAATTCTCATGATCTTTTAACAGGGATTTTTGACAACCATAGAGATCTTATTATTGTGTGTGTGATATACCATAGAAAACAATGCTTAAGAACATTGTCTTTGAGTATTTGCTTTACATAGGCCTACATCAAAAACGTGATTTCACCTCAGCCCCAACATGGTTGGGGCTGAGGTGAGAAAATTTGAGGAAATAGTGTAACCTATAGGTGGCCGGAAATGACACTTTTATGTAGTAAAATTCATCATAACATCACCATTATATAGTCAAAACGAAACGCCAACAAATTTCTCATGATCTTTTATCAGGGAACTATAGACTTAATATCCAAGACAACTTAGGCCTAACTATCTTACTAAGCTTTAATTATGCTATATTAATTATGATCAACAAATCACAACTTTTTTTCGCATTTAGCACAGTTTTCTTCACTTTTTATTGTTATTAATATTATTATCAATTATTACTATCGTCATCATTATCATCATGATGATGATCATCATCATTGTTGTTATTATTTTTATTATTAGTATTAGTATTATTAAACAAAACTTGCAAAAGTATAAAAACGAAACTGAACCATACAGTATCGCATTTCTATATCTTAAAAGACCAGGCCTGAGATTTATGGATTTAAGATTTTTAAATCACGCTTAGGCCTATGTGTTCTATTAGGCCTATGTATAATGTGTACTGATGCATATTTACATGTTTTAGAAGTATTCATTTTGAGTGATCCAGGAAGGAATTTGTATTGGCTCAAGAACAAGCTTTAAAATGTTGACACTGTGTACAAAGGGGGAGAGCCGCGGTTCCCACGGCTTCCAAACCCACCCCCCCCCCACTCCTGGATACGTTCCTGCGTTACGGAGGGGGCGTTTGGCCCCCTAAGAACATTTTCTTTTCCCCCGTTTCCCCCCACCCCCGTAAAAAAGAAGAAAAACCATTGAAACTCCTATACTGTCATATTTTTCAGAGGGATTTGCCCCTGGACCATTTCCGAGATATTTTGAACGACGCCCGCCCACGCCCACCTCGGGCTACCCCAGCATAGTTTCCCTCCCCACTAAAATTTTACCTTGCCCCTTACTTGCCCCTCTAGATTTCAGACTTTGGTACCGCCACTGCTGCCCTGAATAATCAGGAAGTTACCCCGATTCGTCTGAAACGCAATCGGCGAAGTTGAACCAGGTTCAATTTTCCCGACAACTGTCGGCGACTGTCGCTGCGATTCTATGGAAACATGAGCTTTACCTGATATAGCAGATTTATGTTTCGGCGTGACATCGCACCCACCCCCTTCCTCCTCTATTTTGGAATATCAAACCCCCGTCAAGCAAATACCAGCACTACGACCGTGGATCCAATGTCGCCGACAGGTACCGATGTCCAAAGGGGGCGATGTCCCCCGATGGAAAGGCCGATTTTCCCGACGGCAAAATGGGTGGGTACAAGGACGGCCAAGCACCACTCTGAGGCGGTCTAAAGAGCGAATCAACTGGAAACTCCAACGATTAGGGATTTGATAGTCTTATTTAATCAAATTATAGAGGGATTTGAAAGGCTTAATAATCAATAGAGGTTTTTCTCCCCAGACAAATTGTGCTACCAGACATGGGAGGGAGAACCCTTGGCATCCCCACCATTGACACGAATCCCCTTTTGTCCTTTTAAGAGTCTGTGATTAACCAAACTAGCTTGCATTAAATGATAGCCTTTGCCGGGTGCGTACCTTTGGTCCGAATGGTCTTTTAATCTGGTGTCAATTTAATTATTTTACTCTTTGTTCGCGTCGAACGAAAGAAAGGCTTGGCCTAGCGGTAAGCGTTATTTGGGGGGAGTACAAAAACCTTGAATATTTCATTCACAAACTTATGTCATGTTAAAATAAACAGTAGGAATGTTGTATAGTGACACGTATGTGCAGCATCGGTCATAGTGACACAAAAATTAAACGAATGAGATAATAGTAGTTAGTAGCAAAGAGTATAAATAGAACAAGAGAGCGTACTCCCGTTCGCAAAAACGTCACGCCTGCGTAGGACGCCCACTGACGGTTGTAGGTACTTTTTTACCACAGCGGTAAGCGTTATATGGGCACCAGTTCCGTCAGGTCATGATTAATTAATTAATATATTTATATATACCATCGTCATTAATTATTCATGACCTGACGGAACTGGTGCCCATATAACGCTTACCCTCCCGTTCACTGAGACGTTACTTGGTAACCCAAAAGTTACACCGCGTTGGAACAAAACAAAGGGCATTAAATTTGAATAACGAATCCGAATGTTTAAATTCGTTATATACATCCTGAAAGGTCATTTGGCTCCATTTTTTAAAAAATCGATTGCCATTTTGGATGTGTTTGCTAAGGCTTATTTTCAAGCTTGATTTTTTCGATAATTTTCAGTTATAGTCAGTGTTTTTGTTTTATTTTTGTTGGACTGTATAATTTTCCCCTAATTTTTAAATTAGCAAGGAGAAAAAGATTTAATTTGTAACCTTAATATTTGTAGATTCGTCTTGGCGTTCGTCCTTGGGGTGTTTATAAAACGAAGACCGAAGACCAAATACCCAAAAATGAAGACCAGTATTTTTTCTCTTTTATTTTTATGACAATACACCAGGCTGCCAGACTTTGTTGGGTGTCTGTGAAATTTTCAAGGGTCTTCGTTTTATAGAAACCCTAAGCGCGACCGAAATGATCGGCTACCATGGTGTGCAGGGTGTAGGACCGGTTCGGCCGCGAACAAGTTCGGCCGCGATATATTTGTATAGAACGCCAAGTATAGGCGCAAAGCAGTGTATGATGTACGTGTGTGTGTGTGGTTAATCTATTGCTACAATATCCATTATTTCGTGTTTTATTGTTAGGTCTTAATATGCTGCCAAATAATTAATGTGGTTTGAAGGAAACCAGGGCATTATTATGCTGCCATTAGTTTGCCAAAACAGTGAATTTTATAGGTTTGTGTAAGTCAATAATTAATTATTTAGATGGCATATATTTCGTTTTATCTATTTGAAACAAACGAATGTACATTATTATGCAGTCATATTTTGATAATCAAACCAAATGTAAATGGATTTTATTATTTGTGTGTGTGGTTAATCTATTGCTGCTACAGATCCATGATTTCGTGTTGTATTATCAGCCAGGTCTTTATGCTGCAAATTGATTAATGTGATTTTACTTAAGCAATTCAGTAGCATTAATACTGTGCTGAGTTTACAAATAAACAGTGGATTTTATTAGGTTTGTGTAAGTTAATAATAATGTTTTAAGATTCATATAATTTCGTTTTATCTATTTGAAACAACGAACAGTGGATTTTATTAGGTTTGTGTAAGTTAATGATAATGTTTTAAGATTCATATATTTCGCTTTATTTATATGAAACAAACGAACAGTAGATTTTATTAGATTTGTGTAAGTTAATAATAATGTTTTAAGATTCGTATGTTTCGTTTTATCCTATTTGAAACAAACGAATGTACATTATTATGCATTTATATGTTGATAGTCAAACCAAAGGATTTTATTATTTTCATATTACAGTGTCGCGATGCTTCTATTGAAGAAGCAGAAGAAGAATGTTGATAATAATAATAATAATAATAATAATAATAATAATAATAATAATAATAATAATAATAATAATAATAATACAGTATACTGCCAAATCAGTGGATTTTTATTATATTTTTCGTAATATTATTAAAGCTTTATGTTCCGTTGTATATTATGTTTAGGCCTATACGTTCTTAAATGATTGATTTGAAGCAGGAAGTATATAAACGCCACAAAAAAAATCCCATTCGATACTTGGGGTATGTAATATACTATCTTAACTGTAAACGTCCTTCATTGAGAAGATAACAATAGAAATCCACGTTTCCGTGGTTACGTTTGTATTGGATAGGGCCAATACATGCCCATATCATTCGTGCAGAATAAGTGTGCACATGTGTGTCTGCCGATTGATGAATCATCCAATGCGAATTCACCAACTGATTAAAAGTTCAACCTGGTTTAACGAGCAATAATACTGTTATATAGGCCTAACATACAACAGAGGTTATTGATCATGATCAATGTCTGAATTAAGCTTATGTAAAATAATTAATACACAAGAACTCAACGGTAGTGGCTATCGGCACTGCCGCAGTGCCGATTTGGCACTGCCGCAGTGCAGAAAAAAAGCTCCTGTTTCCTATCGGCACTGCCGCAGTGCCAAAAAGATGCCGTTTTCTATCGGCACTGCCGCAGTGCCAAAAAGTTGCTGTTTTCGCGGCACTGCCACGGTGCGAAAAGCTGCTGTTAATTAATCGAATCGATGTTTTTATTGATAGATGACATTGGTATAATTCATGATTCATAATTTTATTTCACTCAAAACGTAATGAGACTTGTAGGCAAAAAAGGGAACATGTCCCTGTACAAGATGCCTACCAGAGAACAGTGATAATGGCAAAGACATAATAATAATAATAATAATAATAATAATAATAATAATAATAATAATAAAGTATAATGATGATACTAATAATAAATGACGTTCAAAATATAGCATTGAAAATACTAATGATAATAATAATAATAATAATAATAATAATAATAATAATAATAATACAGATAATAATAAATAAATAATAATAATAATAAAGTAATAATAATGATAATAACAATAATGAATGAAGATCAAAATATAGCATTGAAGTGAATTCAGTTAGTTATTAAAACAAGATTTGGAGGGCTGAACTGTCATGAAGGTGTTGTATTAATGATGTTCTAAATATTTGGCTTCATTATATCAATAATTGATTAGGTCTAGCATAGCCTATATTATTAACATTATATTATATTTGTTTTACAATTAATAATTATAATTATTTCTAATTAAATTTTTAAATATATACATTATATATTATCCAAGGCATATAGATAAAGCAAAAAATAAACAAACAATAATAATAATAATAATTTTACTATAGTTTGATTAATAAGATAATAATAATCAGCATATTAAATAAAATTACGTCCATGCAAAACCTGCTTTTAAATAAAAAATATTATCTATTTGATTCTGCTTTAAAATATAATCTTATAAATTATCAGTTTATTTTCTGCGATAATTTTATCCACATAGGCTAATTCATGTTTTCAATGTTAATATGGTTGATCAATAATATATAAAATACTAGTAATAATAATAATAATAATAATAATAATAATAATAATAATAATAATAATAATAATAATAATAATAATAATAATGAAGGTGCTCGAATAATGCTTTAATAAAGAATTATTAATACTTCAATAATACTTCAATAGGCCTATTTACGATACTATAGTTTGATTAATGAGATAGTTGTTGATTAATTTATAGAAATATAATAGGAATATACCATTAATAATGATTCAGCATATTAAATCAACTTACGTCGTCAATGTAAAATTTGGGTTACTTATTTTATTCCGTTTCAAAAAAATGATCTTATAAATTATCAGTTTCATTGTAAATTCTATGTAAACCAAATAATTTATGGTTTCAATTTAATATTGAAGCATTAAACAATTCAGTGGCCTAACGCTGGATGTAAATGTAAAACAAAAAACAAAAGCAAATGCTAATGTTATGGCGAGTAAGCTTAGCTCAGGAAGGTTCATACGAGGGACAAATATTCGTCGAAATGCCGAATAAATAAACTACAATTATGTAAATAAACGGACTTAGGAATATCTTAATTAATATATCTTAATTAATATATTTTAATTAACACCTTTAAAATAGTTAATTACTAAATAATTAATAGATCGATATAAACATTGTGACCTATAACTACAATTTATTAATATATTTTAATTAATAAATTTAAAAAATCCTGCAACGATTTTGTTCAGGTCAGTAATTGGCATCAAAAAGTAATTTTTTTCAATCGCGATATTCGTATTTTTTCGGTTCATTGAAGTAGCGACGATAAACATATATAATAATTAGTTTATAGTCACATTAATAATGCAAATTATAATATATATATATATATATGTATATAATATATATGTATATATGTATATGTATATATGTATATGTATATATGTATATGTATATATGTATACGTATAATATGTATATATATATAGGCCTATATATATACATATATACATAACATATACAATGCATATATACATATTATACACATACACACACACACATACCTATATACATACATATGCCTAACTAGATCATAATTGAATGTAAGACCAGTTCAGACTATCAACTTTTATTTCACAAAAAACTGTTGCATGACCATAGCCATGATGTACCTAATATGGTCATAATGAGATGTCATCATGACCAATTTAGGCATATCGAATGTTTTGTCAAATAAAAGTGACAGTCTGGACATGGCTTGCGGTTATATTGCTATAGTAACAGGCAATTCTTTGAATTTATTCACTAATATCACTATTTTGTCAGGCCTATATTGGTCTACGTTTTAAAATATATTCTTAACATTTCAAAGAAATTAATGTTTAATAGTGTATAAAATACAATATTGAACTTCCCAGTATTTACAATATTGTAAGATATTACGTTAACTATCTAGTTCTAGTTTGAAGTTTAACGGTTGTATAGATCCCAAACTACAAAAATACTGTTCATAAATTTAAGACTAAGTATATAAATATGGAAATAAAACTAAGCAACATCACAAAATACACTTTTCAAGTATGATTAGATTTGCAAATAATTGATAGTTTGTAAAATCGAAAACATCTCTCCTATTTTAAGGTATATGCAATAGTATGTTTACCGAATTTGTATGTAATTAAAATATATTAATAAATTGTAGTTATAGGTCACAATGTTTATATCAATCTATTAATTAATTAGTAATTAACTAATTTAAGATATTAATTAAGATTATATTAATTAAGATATTCGTAAAGCATACACGAAAACACATTGGCGATGCTTTTGTTTTTGTTTTTTGTTTTTGTTTTATTTTACATTTACATCCAGCGTTAGGCCCACTGAATAGTTTAAATGAAAACATAAATTATGTGGATTAAATTCTCATAGAATTTACAATGAAACTTTATAATGTAATTTATAAGATTATTTTTTGAAACAGAATAAAATAGGTAGCATTTTATTGAAAAAAAGATTTTACATCTATAGACGCAAGTTGATTTATTAATATTATGCTGAATTATTATTAATGGTATATACCTGTTATATATTTCTATAAATTAATCAACAATATCTCATAAATCACACCATTGCAAATAATAGGCCTATTGCTATTGAAGTATTATTGAAGTACTATTATTTCTTTATTAAGCATTATTCGAGCACCTTCATCATTATTATTATTATTATTATTATTATTATTATTATTATTATTATTATTATTACTATTATTATTATTATTATTGTTATTATTATTATTTTATATATTATTTATCAACCATACTAACATTGAAAACATGAATTATGTGGATAAAATTATCATAGAAAATAAACTTATGATGTATAAGATTATTTTTTAAAACAGAATAATATAGATTAAATCTTTATTTTATAAAAACAGGTTTTGCATAGAGGCAAGTTGATTTGATATATGCTGATTCATCTCATTAATTAAACTATCGTAAAAAGTTCAATTTAAAGTATTATTACGCCTATTCATTATTATAGTATTATTCGAGCACTTTTATTATTATTATTATTATTATTATTATTATTATTATTATTATTATTAATATTATTATTATTATTACTACTACTACTACTACCACTACTACTACTATTTTATTTATAATTTTTGTTTTTTGTTTGTTTTATGTATAGGCCTAGACATATGTATATATTTAATAATTAGAAATAATTATAATTAATTGTAAAACATATATAATATAATTTTAACAATAATATAGTCTAGGCTAGACCTAACTAATTATTGCTACCATAATCTATCGATAAAAACATCCATTTGATTAATTAAACAGCAGCTTTTCGAGTGGCAGTGCCGATAGAAAACTGCAGTGTTTCGGCACTGCGGCAGTGCCGATAGAAAATCGGAGCTTTTTTGTCACTGCGGCAATAATGCCGATAGAAAATAACAGCTTTTTCGCACTGTGGCAGTGCCAATAGAAAACAGCAGCTTTTTGGCACTGCGGCAGTGCCGATAGAAAACTGCAGCTTTTTTTCGCACCGCGGCAGTGCCGATAGCCTCAGCAGAAATCAACACGTCGTATAGACCATGGCCACAGACCCTATATTATAGGGTCTGTATATAGGCGAACAACTCCATTCCTGAACATGTTCGTACAGTTTCCGTACAAGTCAGTCGGCTATTTTCAGCATTTGACATTCTTTCCTTGTCTCCAATAACATTCTTTCTTGAATTGGCTTCGTACAAACTGTGTGTCTTATTCTCCCAAGTGTATCATTGGACCCTACTTGTGGGAACGTTTCTCGCTGAATAAATTGTTACTAGGCAACTTAGTACTGGCAGATTGACACCTATTTAAAGCAATTTATTGCCATTCATGCCAGATTAAATTCATTATTTCCAAGTAGAATGTTTTTCATTCGTTTACACCTAATTATTGATAACTCTGATAAAATCACTTTTTATGAGGTAAATTAAATTATTTAAATACCGTAACCAATTAATCATTTTTTTCTGGAACGTATTATCTTCTTGTAATAGGCACGCTTGTTTCATACATAATAATTATAATGCAGGATTAATTATATTATATACTTTATATTCCAAAATACAAATAAAGTTTCTTAAGTTACAGCTAATTAACTTAAATTTCTTCTAAGCAATTGAAGTTTCAACTTAGAATATTTTGCAGGATAAAATAAATGTGAAACACTTCTTAACTAAAAATTATGCTATTAAAACTACTCCGTAAATCAATCAATCTTAATATTATAATGTACTTAAATTACATATTTAAACGGTAGGCCTATTGTGTTCTTCTATGTAGAAATAAAAACAAACAATACGTTTTTATTTATACTCTTTATTTCAACAATTCGATTTTATTACGGATGACTTCCCTTTACAATATACCCACTAAGCTACGGCCAACATGTGATATCTAATTCACACATTGACTACACTACTCGGCGTTCCATACAATAACACTTATTTGGGCAATGAATATCTCGCGGCCGAACCTCATAGGTGTAATGATCTTCTTAATTTAATACATCCCCTCAATTATTAAGCTAAATGTCGGAAGTTGATATATAATTTTTTTTGGAGGCTTCAGTGTGGCGCTAATTTAAATGTAAAAGATATTGTACTGTTAAATTGTTTGATTCTAGAGCATAAGCAATAACATATCACGGGTGAAGTGGTTTGTCGTTAGGTTGGGTTAGGAATCAGTATGTTAGAAAATGCCGTACACTCATCAACCAACTACAGCACAGTGAGTGGTTGCTACTAGATTTTTTGAGGGAAAAAGCTTTTGGTGGGAAATTAGAAATTGAACGACCAATAAAAATGTAGTTGATGGCTTAAGTCCAATCTTAAGCCTATTTTGCATACATCGCCGTATATAAGTAATTTTTAACATTTATTTTGCAAAGCAAAATAGTAATATTCTTCAGTTCATAATCAAGTTTTTGATAGTTGACTGGCGTTATATTTATCAACTTTGTACATTACAGCACAAACACTCACACCATGGCGATTTCTCTTTATGTTGTACCGTACACTATATAGGTCACATGGTGCTTTATCTTTTGCATCTTTTGGTTTTCCCACTCTGAATGGCTAGATAACAATAATGCACGTCTGCAAAAGCTTAGGAATCGTTCTTTCCGCCAAAATCTATTGCCGACGTAAGATGCTCAAGTGTGCTGAGCACAGCAAAGTAGATTTCGGCGGACCGATTTTTCTAGTTTCACTATAATTATCTTTATTTTCGTTAATAATAATAATAATAATAATAATAATAATAATAACAATAACAATAACAATAACAATAACAATAATAATAATAATAATAATAATAATAATAATAATAATAATAATTGTAAATTTTCTTACTTCAGCCCCAACCATGATAGGGCTGGGATGTTAGGGCCGAACCGACCCGGGTCCCATAAAATTTTGAAAGTTATAAAGAAAATGGAGAAAAAACAAATTAATAGTAATTTATAATCGTGTCTGAGAGCATTCCCGGCCATCTATAAATGTCATAATCATAAATTTTGTTTTCCTCAACCCCAGCCATGGTGGGGCCGTGGCCGGCTAAGGTGGGTGAACCCTGGCCTCTATTTCTGTCTGTCTGTCTGTCTGTCTGTCTGTCTGTCTGTCTGTCTCTCTCTCTCTCTCTCTCTCTCTCTCTCTGGACATCTATTTCGAATTCCTGAATCCGCCACGGCCCTGTATGTTAAAGTCCCTACCTAGCCCGGTAATATGGTTAGACGTATACGCTTTAACAACAACAAATAGATTTATTGATTTCCCTACCCTGTTCCCAATCAGATCATTATAGGCTTATTTTATGAATTCTCGATTTTATATATTGTTGACGACATCTACCCATCTCGTCCACGACGTAAAGCGTGTGTGCATATTTCGCAATTTCCATTAATTCCATTTATTTATAATATACCGGTAACATTTACATTTATGGTAAAAATTTAGTATTTTCAATGCCCAAAAGGCTTTTAAAATTGTGCGCTATAGACCTACATTATTTCTTTTACGTATAAATGTAGTAATGTTTTATTTTCCTTGTTCAATAACTTTACATGTTGACATTGCAGTGAAAGTCCTGAACACTACGTCGTTGAAAGTGGCACGTTTCACATCTAGGCTATGTCAATCAGTAGGGATTTACTTTACTACGACCTCGACTTATTTACGATTCTTTAAATTTAATCATATTAATGAACGTTAATCCATAGTATAATTAATGACATTTCCACAATGTTTTTAATTACATTGATTTAATTTTGTATAGATCAGTTTCCTTAACATATCAAAGTTGCTATATTTATCGTTAGGCCTATCAAAATGTTGATAAAATGTTGATAAAATAAAAACACTGAATAATGTTTGCTAACCAGTGGCGGATTAGAGCGGATAGAGGCAGACGGCCAGGGCCTCCCCCTGGCCAAGGCCCTCCCCCTAAATGAAAATGTTATATTAAAAGTCTTAGAGTGACATTTCCGGCTGCCTAGGGGTGCCATATTTTCCGACCTCAGCCCCAACCATGGTGGAGCTGAGGTAGATCTCTGAATGTCCCTCCCTGGCCCCCCCTCATTTCCTGGACTGCAACCGCTTAATAGGCCTACTCAGTTCATATTGCATCTTCAAAGTCTATTAAGACCTCAAATATTAAGAACGTCTGAGCGCGAGGGGGTTCCGCCCACTCGACCTCAGAAAGGCTATGTCCTAAGCGCCCCCTCCCCATTTTGGTCCACTTTCCACAAATTCGCACCCACCCAATTTAAATCCTCCGTACGGGCCTGTTATAGACACCCATATACCATTATATCAAAGATATGCATATTACAGTATGACGTAATTTTACACATTTTTAATATTATTAAACGGGTAATAAACTGTTATATTAACGCAATTTTTGTTTTCTGAAGCTTTTCATAGTAACTACAGCTTTATTAATCCTGTGAAATGCATGAACCATATTCGCCGTCGACTTATAACACTACGCAAATAAATTCTGAATCTGAAATATCATATTATTATTTCATTTGCAGGATAAATGGAAAGGTTATTTTCTGCTTTTATGCACACTAACTCTGTTACTCAGCAGTACTTGGATGGTTTACTGGCCGTTAAGAATGGCTAAACTAGGCCTACCAAAACCAAAAAAACAACGGTAATGTGTGTTGTCAGATTTTCTCTCACATACTGATTAGTCATAACATTTTAAGAATACTCAAAACAAATCTCAATAGTTGACAATATGATATCGGTAAAGGACTATTCATTATTTCATTTAATAATTCTTGCTACTATGGTACGGCAATGCAACTGCCAATGACAAGAAGAATCTCAAGAGGTATAGTAAACATTTCCTAACGCATAATTACCAACCTTACACCAGTGTTTTAATAAGGCAGGAGCGCCGCAATCTACAACCATAATATCGACGCTGGTTTGAACAGAACGCTCACCTAAGCTTCTGATGGTGGAACAAGTCTTCTCGGATAAGACGAGTGATAGCTGGTACCGGTTTATCGGGTAGCTCAGACACGAAGAGACCTTTAGGGGAGAAGGAAGTTACTGTGCAAGCTAGTCCACACCTCGAGCGCCTTGAGACAAGTTTTTTCGGATAAGGACTATAGAACCGTAGGCCCATTGTACACAACAGATCAGGCATCATCTAGATGTGTATAAGAGACAGGTGTGGCGCTAATTTAAATGTAAAAGATATTGTACTGTTAAATTGTTTGATTCTAGAGCATAAGCAATAACATATCACACGATTTATAACATCATGTTGATATAGATTTCAGCACTGTATCTGTCTGGTTTATATATTACCACAGAAAGTCAAGGTTTACCGATTGCACTGGACGGTACATCACAATAAACATAATAAGGTCAAATAGTACCACTTAATATAAACCAGTTGACAATAAACATAATAGATAAGACCGTGTAGCACGGGAGATTTATTCATCATTATGAGGATCGGACAGCCTTTAGGGATTTTGTATTTGCCACCCGGGTCGTTTTTATTTTGATGTTGCTGTTATATTTTGTCGTATTAGTTAGAAAATAAAAACATTATACTGTATTTAAATTTTGAAGGTATTTCATTTTTTAACTTGAAAATTATTGATTGCCTTTCATTCATGTAGGTTGTTTTCGAATGGGTCAGATGTCTATGAAGACATGGATACGTATTTACGTTTTGTTTTAAATAAGGCTATAAATAATGAAAAGGTTACAAATATACGGTAAGAATTGACTGTTTATTATTATTACTATAAAGAGACATGATGAAGATGATGATGATGAGTGCTATAAACAAATAATAATAATAACTGGAGCTCTACTATGTGTGAGCGTTAAGTCAGTTGTTTGACAAAAGGTGACTGGGGGTTAGAACCAGTGGCGGCGCCAGCGGGGGGGGGGCAGGTCAAGCCCCCCCCCCGTCGGACGGACCATAAAAACATAAAAATAGGCCCACACCAAGCCAACACATGTCTGTCACAGTCTGAGAGTGCCATTTTCGGACATCCAGAGGTTGATATTCTTTTAAAAAAATCTCATTTGGGAGGGGGAAACCACCTCTCAACCCCTTCATTCAGCTCGAGCCTACGAGCTCAAGTCCCCTGTCGGACAACTTAGCCCCCAGAAAATATATCATAGAGCCGCCACTGGTTAGAACTGCAGGTATCTCCGATAGGTTTCTACATGTGGTTTAATGAATGTGACAGCGAGAGGTTGCAGTTTCGAATTCCGCCAGAAATACTTTTATTTTCGTACGACTGGAATAAAGAAACATTTCGTTGATGAGCTCTGCTTGATACGATTACTACAACATTTTCCTATTTAAGATGGTATAATGCATGTATTATACTATCATATCTGAGATTAATCAGTGGAACTTTATGTTCCTATCTGCACCGTTATTATTATTTATTGTTTATATAATATAATGTTAGGCCTATTATTATAATTATTATGTTATGTTTATAAAATAATATACTGTATTTGGCAGACCAGGATCTTTTGTTGTCAACTGGTCCACTGTGATTTCATTCCGATTGGAGACAATTAGTGTCACACTATAGTATACGATACACAGATACAACACTATACTATCATATCTGAGATTAATCAGTGGACCTTTATGTTCCTATTTCTGCACCGTTATTATTATTTATTATTTATATAATATAATGTTAGGCCTATTATTATAATTATTATGTTATGTTTATAAAATAATATACTGTATTTGGCAGACCAGGATCTTTTGTTGTCAACTGGGCCAATGTGGCTTTCATTCCGATTGGAGACAATTATTGTCACACTATAGCATACGATATACAGATACAACACTATTCAACACCCCCCCCACACCCCCAAACACACACACGTCACACGTAACAGAGTATCTCTTCCGAGATCAAGCAAGCTGAAAAGAATAAAAATTGTGACGTTAAACACGTTAAAATAATAAAAGGAATTCAAAATAAACTACCGTTTCAGATAGTTATTTTTCAACTACTGTTAATATTAAAATGTTTTATTTTTATAAAGAGAATGTGTTGCATAATCGATTACTAAAATTAAATAATTTAATAATTAATTTTAAAGAAAAATAATGTTCTAAATTTTTACAGCAACTTTCTAAGGCGAAATAAAATGACTAGTGATGTTCTTTTCCCGTCGCATGAATCAAGAAAAGCATCACAGCAAATTAAGTTACTCAACCGTTGTGCTGTTGTAGGAAGCTCTGGAATACTGACAGGTAGTCAATGCGGAAAAGAAATATCTGCACATGATTTCATAATGCGACTAAATATGGCAGAGACAGAGGGATTCGAAAACGACGTCGGTGATCGAACAAATCTTATGAGCTTGAATACACCGATATGTGTTATTTTGAACAAATGTCTGCGTAAAAGTCGTGATCCATGTAAGCAAAAGTATCGTCATCAAATTAAACAACTAAAAAACTCAATAGTAGTGTTACCACGATTTCCTGAGATGGGAGAACCATATAAAAAGCAAGTATCAGCGTTTATAAATACAGTAAGAAGGCAGAATCTTCTTGACCTTAGAGTCCCAGCTATGAAAACGACAGAAGTTGTTAAAAGGTAACACAAAGTACAATGGCTAGAAATTAAACACACATTAAATGTGCGTTTAATTTCAATGAAAAAAAAAATGTTCTTTCAAATATCGAAATATATTTAAATTTTTTATATAAAAAATTGTATCCTATTTTTTCACAGTTATTGCTACTTAAATGACTTACTGAAACTGAATTGCGAGTAGATTTACATAATAAAATGAGAAAGTGATTACAAAACTCGTGCCCAAAATGTGTCTATACCTTTTTAAAGTTTGATATCTCCAGTAAACTCATTTGCAATCTATAACTAAAACACATTTACATAGATAACATTTGTAGAATATATTTTGGTACCAAACCGTAACCTCATTAGAGACCCCTTTATAAAATAACAAGAGCTAAAAGCTTTGATCGCATAACACAAAATACACAGTGTTAAATTTGCAGCACCCCGAGTGTGAAAGGTTGTAAACACGTGCACGCTGAGCATTCCTCACATATTACACAAATGTGGCTCACGTTTTCGTCGGGTAGTTCCCCCTCCCCCATCCCGTCACCCCCGTCGGGGACATCGGACCACCACGTCTTGCAAATTTTGGAGCCACCCCTGTTATTGCATTTGGTGCACACTATCATTAAGCGCAACATAGACTTTGAAATGAAAGCTGTAAAATATCTTACAGCAAAAATTTCAATTGTTTGATTTTAAGCAGAAAGTAAATTAGTCTAACTCAAAAAAATCAATTACACGTTATGAACTCTTTTGTTTGTAATTTGACAAAACAGATAGTTAATTAAAAGTTTGGTACCAACATAATTCAAGCTTTTTTCTATCCATATATGTTTTCAGTTTTACATTACGAATGATTTTACTGCAGATATAAAACCTCAAAAAGGCGCAGTCAATATTAAGCTAAGTAAATAAGTCAAAAAAAAAAAAACATTAACTTTAGCTAGATAAACTTTAAAATAAAAACTTACCTATAAGGAAAACACAATTTTTGAGTTGAAAATAAATAAAGTTCTCATTGTTTATTTTTACAGATTATGGTCGGTGTCGAAATTACCCACTGCTGGACTTCGTATTTTAGCATTTGCTTTTACATTTTGTCGCAAAATATCAGTGTATGGCGTCTACCCATTCTCAGTAAGCCCGAGGGGATTACCAATTAAGTATCATTACTTTGACAATGGATTTACTAAGCAAATTCACCACAACATGACAGAAGAATTTCAAATCTTCAAAAGACTAAATGAAAATCATTCAATACGATTAGTTACTGAAAACTGTCTACACACCGATTTATTAACTTAACTTAAATAATATTATTTCAATTGTTAAATTGTTGTATAGTCCTACTATATATAAAAAATAAACTAAATTATTATATTGTATCACACTAGTATGGGATCTTATGTATTTTACGTGGCCCTCTACCAAACTATGTATATGGGATTTTTATTTGTTTAATTTTTATTATATTTTATTTTTTTATTTTCATTTTACTTTACTTTTTTTGTTTCTTTGTATTCATACAAATCAAAGATAGTAAATAGAAGAAGATAGAGCAGTTCGCGATATAGTGAAACGTCGATGAGGGCGTCCACGGAGCAATTTCCTCCATTCCTATATGTTTATTATCAACAGATAAACCAGGGAACAGTTAAATTAACTGTTCCCTGTATAAACCCTAGGCACCGCTCGGGTTTGTTTGTTCCTTAGCTTCTCTACTTTGTCAAATTGTCAAAATTATTTCCTCCATTCTAGAGAGGGCGGACGTCCCATCAATGTTAATGCAAAATACGAGAAAAGTTAATTCTTTTGCTATTTAAACTCTTTGTACAAATCTAATTTTGACAGTGTACCAAGTTAAATTGGGTCAAATAGTGATAAATGTCGAATTTACTATTTCGCATAAATAACTATCGGTAACCATTAGGCATAGGTAATTTATGAATTTACTCTAATAGAAATACTGAATCAAAAATGACTAAAACTATGATTTCTACCTTTGACCAATCATC
>NW_022716878.1:132346-149329 GCF_011630105.1 Anneissia japonica
CATATATATACATATATATATACACACGTATATATACATATATATATATACATATAGTTGCATATATACAGTGTCCCTGTAATCAGCTTTTGCAGAACGGGTGTTTTGTATTCGAGCCTTATCTCTTGCTATGCGTTTTGCCTGAAGAGCTGGAAGTAATGAGACAGCATTTGCAGTAAACCAATCAGGCTGTTTACGTGTGCTACGTCCAAATACACTGAGAGCACTTTCTGTAACTGCAGAACGAAGTCGAGACCAAGCAGCTTCTGGGTTACTGGGCCTGGTTGTTGTAAAATGTTCGGCAAGAAGTTCTTGGAACTTGGCAACATTCGCATCGTTTTTTGTAGAAGAGATATTGATTGCAGGTATGGGTCTTGGCTTGGAAGTATGGAATTTCTTTGGTGAAATCTTAAGCTTGCACCTCACTAGGGCATGGTCTGAGTTGCAGTCAGCAGAGTGCAAGCTACGGCAATGGGTTACACCACACAGCTGACGACGTCTGACAATGATGTGATCGAGTTGATGCCAACGGTGGGAACGAGGATGCATCCAGGTGGCATATACGACCCTTGAAGTATGTGCTGGCAACACAGAGACTGTGGTCTGCGCAAAGCTCAAGGAGACGTTGCCCATTTTCATTCATTCTTCCAATGCCGTGTGGTCCAATCACGTTTCTCCATGAGTTGAAATCAGAGCCGATGCGAGCATTGAAATCGCCAATAAGTGCTAAGTTATCTCCAGCTGGGATATTGAGTATGGTCTCACTAAGGATTTCATAGAACTCATCCTTGGACTCGGTACTGTCCATCAATGTAGGTGCATAGGCGGATATTATAGTAATGTAGCCATTTTTCAGGCACATTCGAAGTGTCATGAGCCGGGGTGAAATTGAAATAGGTGCTGAATGCATGAAAGTAGCCTATTATGAACAGCAAAACCAACTCCATGCTTAGGTCTTATGGTGTCAGGATGACCGCACCAGTAGAAGGTGTAATTTGCCTCGCAAACAGATTCACTTTCAGTAAGCCATGTTTCACTTTGAGCTGCAACATTTATTCCAAGAAGAGAGAGTTCAAGGTCAACCAACGCTGACTTTCTAGGTGAACGCGAGGTTCTGTCTGAGAGGAAGAGCGAACATTCCAGCATCCTAAAACTAAATTAAAAGAGGAAGTAGCAGGATGTCGACCCGGCCGCGCCTTCCTTGCACGCGAACCTTGCCGAGTAACGACAGCAATTTCCCGCCGGGAGATGACTCCCGAGTTACCAGCCGCTGAAATATATTATTACTTGTCATCATTTGCTTTTGGACGCTAAACGCCTGGGCAAGAAAGAGTGAGTGAATGCTTGCCCAGAACAGACACACACCTCTGGACCTCACAACAACCTGTTCCAACGGAACGCAGAAACGTGACAGTTGGGGTAGATGGAGGTTGCCCCGCAGTAGCAAGCTATGCCTAATAACCGCCAGCCGTTGTCCAATAAAGATCATCCGCCTGCCGATTTACTGTACAAGCCAGTGAAACAATATATTCATTGATTCCTGCCAAGATAACAGTTTACCAACCCCTGCTGCCGGGTTGGCAGGTGCTGAGCCCCAACACCAGGGTATATTTGATCCATATAAGTAGGATACAGTTTTACTTCGTGACCAGGATATACCTGCTCAGCTTGTCCAATACCCATGCCCTCAGACCTGTCTGGCTTGGGTGACCCTGCCAGAAGCATAAGCTTCCGCCAGCATAGCTCCTAGGGTAGGGGGACAATACTAAGCAGATTTTAGGTTATAGCTAATCGAAAGAGGCTATTGATAAAGTCACTTCACAGAAGACCAATAACCAGCAAATCTAGACTGAAGGTAATCAGAGGAAACTATTATTTAAGTTACCACAACAAGACCTACAGTCATATATACATGCATATATATGCATATATATATATATATATATATATATATGCATATATATATATACACGCCTATTGTGTAATGAAGTGAGCCTGTTCAACCATGAAGCCTCTGCAGTCTAAAGGTATATTATTATTTCATTCATTGAATAAGGGTTTAATCATTAATACCTTACGTGTGTATTTATTATTTAAATTATCTAGTGATTTTATGTAATTTAGTCAACGTTTACGATTGTATTTTAACAAAGTTTGATGTTGTATTCTTTTCTAGTTTTTACCATGTTTGTAGTTAAGTCTTACAGTTAATAGTAGTAAAGATTAACAGGTAGTAATAGGACCTATGTAAAACAGGTTTCAACGTAACAGCTACACATGTTTCATCCTGTATAAATATGTTCAACAATAAATAAATAAATAAGCAATCAAGCAAGTAAGTAAGTAAGTAAATAAATAAATAACAATATGTCAGGAGCCTATGATTTTGCACAGGGTTTTTCTACCGTCCATATTTGTAATATTAATAAATTGGTAATTCAACTTTTATATTGACGTTTTTCGTAATAATCATCACCACTATCATCATCTCTATCGTTGTCGTCATCGTTTTGTTGTAGTTTTTGTAACGCTCAGGAGAATTGATAATACTCTGTCATCTTTCTTTTAAAAGTGTTTTGTAATCACCATACAACGGTGTCTCGTGAATTTAGATTAAAGAGGACGCCCTACTCTTTAAAGGCGCAATTTTGTTCCTGCTGGGTTCTTGCTGGTTGCATGGAAAATGTGTCGTCGCTATTTTCTTTTCTGTTGATTGGTCAGCCTGGTACGTTCCGACTTTTATTTTCTCTTCATTCAGATACAGTATGGCATATATTTTTGGTATGAACATAAAAAAGAGCGTCACGAAGGCACTGATTATCATCGCTAGGGACATGACACTGACCCTAAGTAAAATGTCACCAACGAGAAAATAACTCGGAATAAAGCCAAGCCATATTATTAGAGTCGTGTACACGCTCATATTGATGAAACGCGACTCGTTATAGTTATTAGGCACTTTACGCGATACAAACGCATAAAATGTACAGCATATTATAAGAAAAAGGTTATAAGACAACGAGCCTACGAGTTCGATAAACGCAATTTTGCAAACGAGCACTGTCCTCACGTGTGCTTGGACGACAACGATGTCAGTGTCAGCACTGATTATTAAGAGATATATTCCGTTGATTAGCAACTGGAAAGAGAAATTTATTTTATTTTATTCATTCAATACAATTAACAACTTAATATAAAGCATTACTAATACAAAAATCAGCAAATTTACAAACATTTAAGAATAATTAGGTGAGCCAAGGAGCAACAAATGTGAAACCGCTGTCATCTTAGAGATGTGCTGTTCCCAGAAATGAACCATTGTGAGTAAAACATATCTATTAGACAACAAAATTTTTACTTAGATACAATATAAATCTTTTAAAAATAGTAGATAATTTCGAATCACTTATTTACAATGGTAATAAAAATCGAAATCATGATACACCTATTAATAGAAATAGAAAATAAAAATGTTTGTAAAATCGTTAAGGTGTCGCGTCGATAATCAAATACTGATTTTCAATATATAAGCCACTAGCGATGCCAGTCTTAGCCCCACCCAACATTTAAACCGTGCCATCACCTATGCTATAAGGGCTAACAGTGTTATTGTCATCATTATAGTTTTAGTTCTATAGACCTTTCGTAGAGCGACCCGCGGTGCCCAAACGTATAGAGCGCATGCCCTAGAATTTTTGCGTCCTAAATGCGATCGACTCTGTCCCGGTCGGTCGGGGAGAGCCCTCCCCCGACGGGGAGCAGACAATTCGTTGGGAGAAAAAGTTACGGGCCTATTTATGTTTTTTGAAAACCACCGGATGCGATATTCTGAATGATGATCGGATGGCTGATTGGTCGGTCGGATCGAGGAGCCTTCCCGATTGCGTCGGGGACTGCTACGCAGTAGGCCTACAACGATTACATTGAAAATAGTGTAGCAATTTTAAAGAAACCAGGCTTTAAGTTCTCGTCGGAGACGTCGGTCTCCCGTCGGGGGTGATCAGACCCTTCGTCGGGCAAATCCTGGCGTACATCTAGTTGCCTCAAAGTGCTTTTTGCTTATGTCCTTAATCAAGACACTTTATCTTTACTACAGCACTTCGGAACAGATGGAATCTCACCAAGTGGGAATATCACACTCTCACTCGATTGGTGCTACAGAGACTGGAGATAAGTTTCAAACTTATAAGCCTACCAAAGCCTGTTTTTTTCCTTAAAATTGCTACACTGTCGCTACAGTTTTTCAGTTCAATGCGTAGCAGTCCCCAACGCAATCGGGAATTCTCTTCGATTCGACCGACCAATCAGCATCACCGAAAGCTCTCGGCGACAGCGTGTAGCGATTGTATGGAAACCAAACTTAGTAGCTCTGGAAGGATTTACCTTTTAGACTGGTTCCATTTCTCAAAAATCGTTCTCTATCAATTCAATTGGCATTTTTGGGTAGAAGCTGGGATCCACTTGACTTAGGGTATTTTGACCATACTGATTACGAATCTGGTGGATCCCAAGCAAAATTCTTTTATCTAAGGGTCAAAATGGCCGATTTTATGCAAAATTACCGTACCCATTTTTGGGGGAAAGAAATCTATTTGGTTACTATTAGTCATACAGAGTTCATTTTGGTACCAAACTGTTCGGCAGACTCATGTTTCTATTTGCTATAATGGAACATTTCCCCAACAAAATACCATTGAATAAGTGGAAACATTCGATGGCTCTGAAAACAAGAAAACAGGTTTTTTTTGTCCAAAAACGTGTTTTTCGTAATACCTTTTTACTGGTATTTTGTTGGGGAAATGTTGTATTATAGCGAATAAAAACATGCGTCTTCCGAACAGTTTGGTACCAAAATGAACTCTGTGTGACTATTATAAGTAACCGAAATACAATGATTTATTTTTCTCAAAAATGGATAATTTTGCATAAAATCGGCCATCTTGACCCTTAGATGAACGAATTTCGCTTGGGATCCACCAGATTCGTAATCAGCATGGTCAAAATATCCTAAATCAAGTTTATCCCAGCTTCTAACTATTGCATCATTATTTTTGGGATATGAACCTGTCTATTTGGTTAAACTAATTCTACAACAATTGCACTGGCTGCCTGTGTATTATAGGGTCGTTTTTAAGATCCTTTTAATCACGTATAAAACGCTAAACGGTGAAGGTCCAGAGTATTTACGTAGTCTCTTGGTGTGGCATGTGCCATCACGAAATCTTCGTTCAGGTGATAAACGATTGCTGGTTGAGCCCAGGTCCATGAGGTCATGGGGTGACAGATCTTTTGTAGTTGCGGCCCCCCCCCCCCGTTTGTGGAACAGATTACCTCTTGAAATAAGATCAAGTTCGTCGACTGCTTTGTTCAAACGTGCTCTGAAAACACATCTATTTTTTGTTGCTCAAGGAAATTAATTTATTGTGAATTGATTTTTGTTTTGTTTTGTTCTTTAATTTGTTTAGTTAGATGCCCACAAAACTGAGAACACCTGTGAGTTATGTACTAGCCGGTCTTTGCACCTTAAATTGCTGGTAAACGGAAGCAGTGATGTGGGTTATGGTCGTTTTTCTGGTAGCCTTTAGTTTCAAAGGATAAGCTTTTTCATGGTTTTCACAAGCGCCTTGAGCACTTTAGTGGAGATGTGCGCTTAATAAATCTTATTATTATTATTATTATTATTAAACATGATGTGTGCTACCTATTTGATGACATTATAATCACTTACCTGAATAGCAATTAGCACACTCGCCATCACTATCTGTGACCGAGGACTAATGAAAATCGGTCTCTTTGTAGATGTCTTCCCAGCCCTAAAGATACGATAAATTCGATTGACTCGAACAAGTAAAGGTGCGTACGTAAACGTAAAACAGAGCATAAAACCTATTCGATTAACCAAGCATGTGGCCTTTGTCGGTTTGGAGATAATACTGAAAACGAGGCTGAACGACATGAATACTCCAAATAGCATGATACCACTTAGTTCTCGGCTTGATGCTTTGATCAACTTGTGTCTATTATATTTGATAAACATAACCAGGACGTATGTAGAGACGCCCAACCCGACTGAGGCCATTACCGAGAGTCCAATAGCCCACGCATTACTCCAGTGCATGTATATAGGCTCAAAGTGTACACAAGTCGATCGGTTCCAATCTGTCGTTTCGTTTTCTAGACACGTATGACATTCTGTATTTATAGGTATTTGGTTATCGGAGCAGTTGACACAGGTCCAACAGCAGTCATCAATCTCGATACGAATGTGACCGGCTTTGCAGGGTAGGCTGCACACTGATACTACAGGACTATCACTCTCGCTACCATTCACAAACCAAACCATTTTAGACTGGTTTATCTGCAGCCTGTTTGTGGACATGCTATTCCATGTGCCAACCTTCCTAATATGGTAACCGTTGCCCACTGATTGGATGGTCTCTATGTCGTATATACCTTGCAAATCACCACGGTCATCAAACTCGACCCAACCGCTACTTCCATGAAACGACATATTCTTCATATAATCAAACAAAACGTGTCCATGGTTTCCAGAATAGCCATCACTAATCATGGCGTCGAGGGCGAGTGCAACTATTTTCACTGCGTCTATGACAAGTGAAACAGCGCTTCCTTTACTAAAATCCTCGGGATATGCATCGGTACATTGAGTGGCGTTTCTCGAGTTTGTGTCGTTTTTGCAAGTGTCACTTGATAGGTAAGCGTCCCAGTATTCCGGAAACCAAGGATTCTTGTTTGTTTCGGGAGTCAGGGATTTGAAAAACTCTTCAAATTTCCCCACTTTCATCGTATGAAGATGGGTTTTTAGTGATCCTTTTGCTACGCCCAAGTTCTCCTCTCTGATTTCATATATACTCGCTCCCCAGCTATCACTTCCAATTATCTGATATTGTCCAACCAAGTCTGCTTCTCGTAGAGCGCCAAGCATACCGTTGGCTTGGTCTTCACGCAGAATCAAAATCAAAACCTTGGAGTTGTCATTAAATTTCAAGGTATGTATAACATTTTCAAAATCGCCTGGCAAAACCGCATTGTCACTGATCTCAATGTTGTTAGCAATACAAATAGTTCCATCCGGATTCTGCGATATTTCTTTGATTAAATTCTTAATAGCATTACGACCATAAGTGTCATCAGAATACAGGACAGAAATGTAGCGCCATTCGAAATACAACAACAAGTCAACAATTGCCTGCACTTGAAATCGGTCAGGTGGAACAACTCGCAAAAAATATGGAAAACGATTTGTGTCAGTAAGATCGTCACTTGTAGCAAAGTAACTCACCATAGGCAGGTGAATAATACCATACATCATAGCAGCAGACATCGCAGTCGCACTCCACTCTGTTCCGATGACGGACACGACGTCGGAAGTATTCGTTTGCGATGTGGATGTGCACAATTCTGAGCGGAAGTTAGTTGGTGGTACGAAACGCATAGCTTGAGAAAGTGATGTAGTCTGTTCACTGCACGTGTCATAAATCTCAAACCCAATTGTAATATTTGGTAAAATGTCAAATTGAGAATTTATTTTATCTATGGAGTATACAATAGCCTCAAGGCGATGCAAAACGCCTAGATCTTGGAGTTCAGTGCACTGACCATCCTCATCTTGCTGGTGAACGTCGGCTAACACGCCGATAATAACGTCACCATTTTGTTTGTAGACGTCATTATAGGTGTCTGGCATATGAGTTTGTGATGACGTTTTTAGAAGTTGAAGAATTATTAAAAGCAAACATTCAAATGATCGTAAGTTGAACAGGTAATTTGTTAAGGCCGTCATGTTCTCAGCATTTTATCTGAAAAAAAAGTATTCAAATAGAAGAAGTCAGTATCGTAAGCCGTTTTCGTATGTCGTTGAATTATTGTATGATTTTATTTGTGAGGAAATATACTGTCTCTTTTTTAGACTGAGATATTTTTTCTTGGTAAATGAACACCATCATGTATACTTTTCTTTGGCAACACTTCTGTCAGATGGCTTCCATGTTTCAGAGATGTGTTGCAAATTTATTCACTGTCACACGGGTGGCAACGGAACTCTCCGAATTATGTCACAGGTACGATGATGATGCGTGTGAAATAAAATAACATATTAGTATAAAACTTTTTACCAAAAAATAATATGGTATGTGAATAACGTAAATAAAATATAATCACATTGCGATATGTACAGTAATTCAAATTTGTAAACTAAGCTGAAATTATTTAATTCTTGTTGGAATTGTTCCTCATTCATTTTTTTAAATTTTTATTTGACAATAATAATAACAATAACAATAATAATAATAATAATATAACGTTGTAATAATAAGATACTGCAAGATACTTTGACTTAATTGATACATTGATATTTATTCTTACAATTTAGTCAATTATTATTTTACAACCGAGGCATCGGTGGATCTAAATTTCTGTCTCTTATACACATCTAGATGTGTATAAGAGACAGGTCTCTATGTACCGGGATAGAGCTAAATACAAAACAAACGAAGGAAAACTTGGATTTTTTTTTACACTTGAAAATTTAAAATGAACTAGATACATTACTATGTTCAACAGCATATGAACACAGTCAGATCACTCCTTATAAATTTGAGCTCACTTGGATTATGTTGAAAATTTGACATTGGAACTACACTCGACCTATCTATCAGCACACAAGTGGTAAAGGTCTTCTGTAAGACTGTGCTATGCTATTTGTGAGAGAAGTAGACTTTAATCAATTTTTTTGGTGGGGGAGGGTGTTGACCTAATGATCGCTATGCGTCCTATACCAAAAAGCTGCCAACACCCGATGTATAGGAGGTGTCACTGGTTCTGCTAACCAAGTTTGATTGATATCGTTCCAATCGTTCGCCGCTAGCAGCATTTAGAAACGTCGCCAGAAAGACCCGAAATCCCTTAACACGTCCATAAAGACCTTGCCCCGTGCCAATGGATATGTGGAAATGTCTATACTATACTGTGCTAAGGTATTTATGACAGCAGCAGACTTTAATAATTTTGGGGGATTTTGATCCTAATAACACCTATGACCCCAAGTTGTGGTCACCCGTCACCGGTTCTACTAAGTTTGATTGAAATCGGCCCAATCGTTTGCCAGTAGCGCTTTAGAATGTTGACAGAAAAACATAAGAATACAGTAACCCCTTAAAGACTTTTGACCCCAAATCCCTGAACAACATAACGGCTCTGCATTATGCTAATGCATAGCGTTTGGAAATGTTGCCAGAAAAAGAAGTAGAAGAAAACTGAAAAATGGTTGCCAGAGAGCTCTTATTCATAGCTGATAATTTCTTCATTCTGAAGTACCGTAACAATTAGGCCAGGGCTACCATCTTATTATTATTCTTGATTAACACGTGGTCTTACGAGGTTTTCTAAACGACAGGAAACTGGTTGCACTGCTACGTAGTCGATTTTCTCAAGATCTACTTGGTCTGAGACGATCATATTGGTGGATGGTATGAGTTCGGGGATTTGATAAGTCCTAATTTATTGTCTAACAGGTGGTTTGAGTCGAAAGACATTTCTTAGTGTGGGTTACCTTTCTATAAATGTTGACTTTTTTTAAGTTTGACAACTGGTGGCACAATGTCAAGCCCTTACTACTTGATATTTATATTTATTCAGATGATCTGTCTACTGGGCAAATTTTTAAGCTTTTTTTGGTTATCATCCATGTACCAGTACCAAAACAGGGTTTGGATGTAATATGATCCACTTGACGTCTTTTATGTAAGCATCGTTGAAAATAGGTGAAAAGAAGATCATATGAACCAAGTTGCTCCGTGGATTTGATTTTAGTACAGGCTCTGGAAGATAAAGTATGGGCGGTTCATACACAAACTGAACAATATGATGATGGCAGTGAGTTCAATAGGCGTCCTGTACTAAATGGTTTACTTATCTTCGAGTTTGACGGGTAAAAGTTATTGCTACTTTTACAGTTACACTACTGAATGTGGATGAGACACAATAGAATACATTATACAGTTTTGGAAATACAACCAATACTGCTAACGGAGAGGATAATTAATATGTTGTCTACTTATGTATTTCTTGCACATCTTCTTGTACATGAATGAATGAATGAATGTTTGACGTTTGAAGAACATGAATGTTTGAGTCTCGGACAGGTTTTTTATTTATTTTAAATAAGAACTGTTGAGAGTTTTCTATTGAGTTTTTCGGTGTAATATTTTTGCAATCTATTAATTCTAAAGTAGATAGATGAATCCTTATCCAATTACCGGTAGGCCTATTAATTTTGTACTGTATATCAAGGTAAGCATAGCTTGAAGAATCACCGTTTGAAAACATTTCAATACAATGATTAATCTTCAAATATCAAATAATTATTATGTACATTATGTGGTAAACTAACATATATAGACATAGAAGAAAGATGAAGATGAACATATTCAGTAACTAAACAATGTTGTTATAGTAAACAATTAAAGATGTACTGGCCCATAAAACATTTTTTAATCATAAAAATCACTTGCATCATGCGACAGCCACACAATCCAACGCAACACAAATCCAACAGTCTACTAAATCTTATGATGATAAAATATCATTTTAATATAGGCCTATACGATACAGTGAATGCATACACAGGGGGCAGCCGCAACATTCCCCGTTGAGCAGGCTTATATTATGCTACAAGGCCGACTCCCTGAAAGCTAAAATTACTAACAAGTCTTAATTGATGGCAAACCAAATAGCATCCAAATAATGCATATGCATCCAAATAATGCATATGCATCCCAATAATGCATGAAAGTACAACTGAACCTACATTGAACGTGACAACTATAATGGGTTGTAATATGAAGTGGCAGGGTGGAATAATTTCCACCAACAGGAGAAATAGGGGGCCTCCTTCCCTCTGCTAGCCTGTGGGAGATCCTTTGGCAAGATCGAGTACCCTCTTAGCCCCCCGGCCAGGGTTACGCTGAAGTCACGGCAGGCAGGTGATGGATGAACTGTTGAGCAGCCGAGCATCTGGGTGATTGGTCAACTTTTCAAGTGCACTAGGCAGAGGATACTTTAGGAACAGTACAATGGCTAGGGCAACCCGATCTGTATGATCACTGCTCCTATAGAAAGTAATAATTGCAACCTACTATAGGTATCCATTTGCAAAGAATACCATGGCAAGACAAACCAAAATTATGACAGATAACAGCGTGAATGGGATTACTAGAACTTCTAGAAACCCCTCGCTCGGTAGGGTAGGTCATGTTCGACAGGTGACTCCAGGTCGTCATCAAGCTACTGTCAGCGACAGAAAAACACGCAGAATCGGAACATGGAACGTTTAAACCATGTTACAGAAAGGAAAACTGGAGAACATCATACAAGAAATGAAAGAATGAAGATAAATATACTTGGTCTTTCAGAGGTTAGATGGAAAAGAGCAGGCAGTATAACATCAGATGAGTATAAGATTTTGTACTCAGGAGGTGATCATCATCAAAGAGGAGCAGGCATAATACTTGATGGAGAATCAAGGCCCTGAAACGTTTCTGGTGTGTAAATGATCGAGTCATCGTTCTCAAATTTAGTGGAAAGCCATTTGACATTGGAATTGTTCAGTGCTATGCCCCAACAGCAGACAAGGATATGACTGAAATTGAAATATTCTATGAAGATTTTGAAAAAGCAATGGAGCAGATGAATTCACAAGACATCAAGATTATAATGGGGGACTTTAATGCAAAGGTTGGGAGTGATAGAATAGACAGCACAGTGGGACCAATTGGTATAGGAAAACTAAATGAACACGGAGAAAAGCTTGTTGAGTGGTGCAAGGAAAATGATCTACTATAATGAATACATGGTTCAAAAATCATCCAAGAAAATGTTGAACATGGAAAATCCCGGAAAACAAAGCAAGAAATCAAATTGACTACATCCTGATGCAAGATCGGTATCGTAACTCCATAAAATCGTGCAAATCCATGCCAGGTGCAGACTGCGGCAGTGACCACATTCCTGTGGTGGGAACCATGACAGTCAAACTGAAAAAGCTGAAGAAGTCAAAGAAGGAACCCAAACTGCAATTGAACCTTCTAGAAAAAGAAGGAGAGCTGAGAAGTAAATATGCCATATATGTGAGGAACAAATTTGAAATTCTTGACAGTCTGACAACGGCTGAGGAAATATGGCAGAAAATGAAGGAAAGCATCCATGAAGCGGCTAAAGAGTACGTTCCTGTTACAGAGAAAAGAGCCAACAAGAAATGGATGACCCAAGAAATCTTGAATCATATAAAGGAAAGGAAAAAAATAAAAAAAAATGATGAAGAAAAGTATCAAGAAACGAACAGACTTGTGAAGAAAAAATGCAATGAAGCCAAAGAATAATGGATAAACACTCAGTGTATAGAGATTGAAAACAACAACACCGAAGACAGCAAATATATGCACCAGAAGATCAGAGAAGTAACAGGGGGAAGGCTCCAAAGGCGAAAACAGGATGTCTAAAATCTAAAGATGGGAAAATCCTGATGAATAAAAATGACATACTCGACAGGTGGTCTCATGAGTCAAATGACAAAGGTTCTTCTGCGGGTGCTCATTTAGAGAATGAGGGACAAAATACATCCAGAAATTTCTGAAACCCAGTTTGGTTTTGTAGCTGGAAAGGGCACTCAAAACGCAATTTTTACATTAAATATGCTCATGGAAAGATCTATACCTCCGCGTTATTCACTATTCAATGGCCTTCGAAAAAGTGAGACATGAGGATCTATTTGACATGCTGTCAGACCTGAATATTGACTCCAAAGATCTAAGAATCCTCAGAAACCTCTACTGGGAACAAATGGCGGCGATCAGGATGGAAAATGAACACAGCGTATACAGTTTACTTAAAAGAGGAGTGAGACAAGGCTGTGTGGTGTCACCAGATCTTTATAATCTATATAGTGAAATGATCCTAAGAAATATCTACGAACATGAGGAGGTAAAGGTAGGAGGCAACAACATCAACAACCTACGATATGCCGATGCTACGGTCCTCATCGCAGATTCTGAACAAAAACTTCAGACTCTTCTGACAACAGCAGCAGACAAAAGTGAAGAAAAGGGGTTGCAATTAAATGCAAAGAAAACAGAATGCATGGTCATCTCAAAACAATCCATTGTACCCAAGTGCAATATTACTTGCAATGGTGTGAAAATAAGACAATTTAAATGCTTCAAATATCTTGGATATACCATAACACAAAATGCAAAGAGTGACACCGAAATAAAGAAAAGAATTGCAATGTCCAAGGACACATTCAACAAGATGAGGTCTATATTCACAAGTAGGAATATCACAACTGACACCAAAATTAGCACCCTCAAAGAATATGTGTGGTCTGTGCTCTTATATGAAAGCTGGACATTGAGCAAAGGCGCAGAAAGGAGATTGGAAGCCGTTGAAATGTGGTTCCTTAGGAGGATCATGAACATATCATGGACAGAGAGAAAAACAAACTTGGAAGTCATGGCAATGATAGGATACAAATGATCTCTGATAAAAAAAACCATCAGAAAGAGACAAATGAAGTTCCTTGGACACATATGCAGGAAGAATGAATTAGAGAAACAAATGCTATGTGAAAAAATAGAAGGGAAGAGAAGCAGGGGACGGCAGAGGACTAAGTATATGATGGACAGCCTCAACAACTATGTCACAACGAACACCATAAGCCACACTGAGCTGATAAGGAGGACTGTCAACAGAGAGGTCTGGCGTGCTATTGTCGTCGATGTCTGCTCCAGACCTGACACTTGAAGAGAGAAATATGAAGTAATTGTTGTGGACACAGATTTTATTAGAAATAAATGTAGAAGAAATGGGTCTCCCATCGATATGCTGAAAAAAGTACGTACGCAAATTGTAAACTGGACAAAATTGATTACAAGGATGTTTCTGCCAAAGCACTTGGTGTACTTGATAGGCCTATGTATTTATGTAAATAATTACCGGTAATTTTAATTGACAATAAGATGGACTAAGTGTCCATAACAATTACTTGTATTACAACGCACTTATAGTTGTCATGTTCAATGTAGGTTTATTTGTACTTTTATGCATTATGTGGATGCTAATTTATTATACCACTTTTTTGACTTTTTTTTTTGTTGCTCATGTTGAAGTGACATAAACTTGACCACAGAAATTAGTGAAAATAACAAATGTTCACCTATAATTTGACGGAGAAAAATGATAGAAACCTCTAGTCACTGAAAGTGTTTATATGTTAATTTTACCAATATCCAGTATAAAAAAAACATGGTTTGAATTCAATAATTTCTATGCTCAAGTTAATAATCTGTATGTTAGTGCAAAATCATGTTAATTTTTTAAATTATTAATATTATTGCGTAGGTCATAATGCACATAGCGACGAAAAATGTAGCATGTACTGGAACTGTAAACACACTGTCGACGTCATGATTTTCGAAATGACTATAATACATTACCTTATTACGATTACGTTTATGAAAAGTTGTCTCCACATCACGCGATGATCTAAAGTAGTATTACCGAATGGTCAGTAAAAGGTTCATCAAACCCTAATTTAACTTATAACAGTTGAAAAATACATTACCTACTCAATCCTGCGAGAAACGTTGGTTAGTACAATTTATTTCTGTAGAACATTAGAATGCGCTAGATCACATCCCTATAATTCGTTGGAGCGCCACTAATAATTATGAAGATGTGTTGAATAGGTTTGTCGACACGGTTAATTATGAAAGCAATCGATGATGCTGTTACTCTTAATAACAAATCAGTTTGTTTTGTTCATCAATTGTAACTCAATATTACTTCGACAACATAAACAGTGGATCGATTTCCCGTTGTCCCTTTCCTGTGTAAAGAAACATGTTTTATATAACGATTCGTTGACAGATTATAAATTTGATCTTTCTTTCCATGTAGGCCTAACGGTGGTGGTAGTCGTGGTTCATACCTCATTCCCGTTACGATGCAAGGCCTATAAAGAAATAAAAAGTGTCTGTCTTCCTTTATTTACTGTACTGCTTTGTTGTACTCCGCAGAAACTTACACATTATACCGGGAACATATAAACAGCCCATGCACGTACTATAAACAATTTGTAATGAGAAATGAGGTAATACGCCGACTGCAAGGGGATGGCTATTTGTTTATAATATTAAGACCCTGGCTTTACCAGTGATCACACATTGTTTAAGATAACAACTTACTAAGCTCTACTGTTCACTACATTTTTTTTTAAATTTCTCATTAAGTTTAGTACCAAACATTGTGTGTTTGTTGATTGGCCAATTAAGTCTCAGCAACTTGTAGTTAAGTATCTGATGTATCACTTGCGCTGATTAAGTCCACAGGCAAAGAGTGGAAGAAATATTCGTGTTTAAAACATTATGTTCCAAAATAAGTTAACTTGACTTTTGTTTTTATCATTGTCATCACCTTCACCTCCACAACTATGTAGGCATAATAGTTAGGGCACCTGTTTTTTTTTTTCGAACTCGCAGAATCCGCTTCTTTAACGTTTAAAAATGTATTTATATATATATTTGCAGCGTTATTGCAAGATTTACTTATAAAAAGCATCTTTTCGGAGATCTCGACTTGTCGTGAATTGCTGATAAGAAGAGGGCGTATTATATTGATCTCAGTTAGAGTTCCAATATAGAGAGAGTTGCAACATGAGACGCTGCTGGGTAGCCATCTTGGAGGTGCCTTGCATGCATGAGTGACCACAAACCCTATGCTACAGTGTGGCGATTGCAAAAATAATAGCAAACAATTGAAAAAAATAAATAAAAATATTTAATAAGAAAATTTTATGTCATTTGATAGTAAATATCTATTAATCAACATGTGTTTGAAATTTATAACAGAATTCCGAAAGTAATTGATTCTCAATATGCTATTATTAATTATTATATTACATGCAGTTTTTGCTTGACCAAAATTGCATAGCGCCTTAGCTAGGCGTACAACATCGCGTTTGCTCGGCTCATAAAATGATAGGCGACAGGGCCTAGGCCTTTTCACTGGACAACTTAGAAATTCGTATAGTAAATGGGTGTTTGTGGCACGCCTCAGCTAGGGTCCCAGTCCGATGGTATCTCCAAAATAATATAATATTATTATCTTATATATATTATATTATATACATTATATTATTATAATATATATATATATTATAATAATAATAATTATTATTATTATTATTATATTATTATATATATTATATTATATTATATATATTATTATTATATAATAAGAGAAATCCGTAAGTCATACGGTAACTGAAAAAGTACTACGCTACTTTTATAGCTGGCTAGGTCTAGTCTATAGTACTACCTACCTACGTACTGTACTGCAGAGGCCTATTATAATACACTATTTAGATAATTTGTTCCCATCTTGTGGCAGAGGTCGAAACATTTTGTTCACTTATTAAAACTTATATAGTGGTGTAGAATAGTCTTTTAAGAACATTTCCAGAAAAAAAAATAATGTGACACGATTCTTCGTTACGGAGTCATGGATTTTTAAGTAACATGAGTTCAATAATTTTGGTCGAAGCTTATTTTTATTTTTGTTGTCTACGCGCCACTGACTTGATCAATGGGCACCAAGATGGTAGATAGAGTGCGGCCAGTAGTCACATGACCTGAACCGTTCATGTCGCAACTCTCTATATAAGAACTCTAATTTCAGTTATTTGCCATGCATCAAGTGCTGTCTAATACGCATGTGCATGAATGCAAAAGAATTAGGTACATCAATCAGAGTTGAATTCCAAACAAAGTCTCAATGACCTAGTTGGTTAAGGCGTCTGCATAGACAGCAGAAGGTTCCCGGTGCGATTCCCTGTTGGAACACCTATTTTTCGCACTCGCGGGTTCCTCTTCCTTAACGTTTGAAAATGTATGTATGTATATATATATA
>NW_022716878.1:149632-158269 GCF_011630105.1 Anneissia japonica
TTTTCAGTCTTTTTTTTTTCTTTTTTCCTCCATTTCCTCTTCAGAAGTCACGAAAATGGCATACGCGCGCCCCCGCTTTTGAGATGACTCCGCCATCACTACCGTGTACACGCAGGTACCTCGGCGTTAGTTTTCCAACATCTGTTCCATTTGCAATGCTTTACTTCTCAGAGGAAAGTAGTGGTTGTCATCTTCCACAGCAAATGTTGGACAAGCTAATGTTTTACTCATGATATTTCCATTAGCTTACATTTTCCAAATGTTCTTCCTTAACAATTATTATAAACTCTTCGTGTTTATTGAAACTATATTGTCTATCGTCTATTTTATTAACGGTAAAATTTGTTTTAGACGACAGTAGAGAATGCTTTATGTGATTTCCACTTTTAAAATTACTCAAAAAGAAATACAATTTACTATTTTTATTATCTTAATAAACAAGCAGTTTTTAAACTGCACCAATTAGGTGCACGTTCTTTAATGTTTTTAGTCGATTTTAATGTCCGTCAAAAGAGTGGTTTGATAACCTAACAGCTGACTTCACAGGAAAGCAGCTAAAAAACTTTCCAACAGAGAAAGTTGTACTGCAACTAGTAAGCACTATGCTGTGCTGCGCCAGGCTCAATGTTAGAGCAAGACTCGAGAAATAATTCTATGAGTTTGGATATGATATGTGGGATCAACACTGGGTTTCTTGAGATTGGAACTAGGATTATTTCTTGAAGGTATGATACAGTTTTAAAATAGTGAAAGTGCCAGTAAAGAACATTCAGGGAATGCTTTAAATGCTGAACTGTTACACCGTCGGGTCTAGGGGTAAAAGACGGATTAAGATATTAAAATTAGCCGAGCGTGAATATCGAAAAATGAGGCATAATGAATGACATTTGTTTGTAATTTAAAATAAATCAGCTGTGAGTCAGAACTCAACTGGTCCAAATATGAAGAGGGGCAACATATATGTACATGTGATGTTTATGCATTTATACCATATTTAAAACACTTATAAATAATGTGTCCATTAAGTGTCACCACTACTTTTCGAACCACAATCGTTGGCGGTTTACAATTCATAATGGCTTAAATATCATTAGCGAACGTTTTATTTAGTGTGTTCTATGGTAAACATCGTCACCAATATTCTGAGAAAAGTCTATATAACACATATTACTTGGATCAAAATTGACAAGTGTACCATCAATATACTCCAAACACTTGTATCTGAATTTTACCGAGTCCCGATTACACTTAGAAAACATGGGAATATGAATATAACTATAAAAGTTGTAATGAAGCCGTGTTAGTCTAAACAATATACACAGATTATAAAAGGCAGCACTCTGAGACTAACTTTGATGTAATTTATTCAACACAAGCTTTCGCTGGCAGTCAATGCCAGCTGGCATTGACTGCCAGCGAAAGCTTGTGTTGAATAAATTACATCAAAGTTACTGTCTCAGAGTCCTGCCTTTTATAATCTGTGAATATAACTATGTACGTGACCACTGAGATAATTGACACAAGGAACATGAAAATGGGTAAGAATTTGTAAATGAGTACTGATATTATCAGAAAAACACTGATCTTACAACAATAAATCTTACCAAAACAAATCTTTAACCTTAATATGATCTATGTAAGGCTTTAAAATAAATATACATAACATCCTTTGTATTTTTTTGCGATAATTCAGATTCTTTTGTGTAGGCCTAGGTCCTGTAATTTGTAATATTTAAATTAATAGTTTAATATTTTAACAACTTAACTTCGTAATTCAGTTTCTCAACTGCAATAAATTATTTTATGTAGGCCTATATATTTCGTATTGATGTGAATAAAGATACCAAGATATATAATACCTGGCATTCTTAAATGTGAGGTTTCCTACAAAAAAAATCTCGTTGTCTTTGAATATCGTGAAGATTAGGACTATCAACGTTAAAAGGGTGAATCCTTACCAGTTCTTCGCGACAGTGTCATTTTACATTTCAGCCCTGTACCGGTACAGTACCTTACTTGTTAACTTAATCGACTCAGTTGATTTGTAAATTTGTTTTCGTACTAGTTATTATTTGATGGTTATTATTTGATGTCATGATGGTAGCATCGAAGATGATATAGATTCATTTTCTTTTGTTTTGCAAGTTATATACTGATTTAAGAAAAACATATCTCCCATCATATTATACCGTATTACCTTTCCAACAAGTGAAAAATTTTATCAAATTATGTCCTCGCAAAACGGTAATATTATTAGAAAAGTTTTGTTTATTTATTTACCACGCATTTAAGAGACTAAAAAAACAAGGAAACATGAGTGTATTAACGAAATTTATTTAAGATATTATTATCACAGCACGTTTATTTAATTTGTAATAATTTGTTTTACAAGGAGCCGGAGGCCTGGAGTTTGGAATAATTTTTTGTTTTACTTTTGATGTCTTTATTGTCCTCTTGTGCAGTATTTTTTTGTTTGTTTCAATTCCTATAAATTGATTTTTTGTATTGATTATTTGTACAGCTATTTAATAATGACTCCGTGTCTTTTCTTATGTAATTATTTACATTCTTGGGTTTTCCTTTTAACTAAATTATCGTTAGGTAATTTTAATGTAATAATTCAATTATTCATCATTCATCAATTTAATGTTTTCAATATATTAATAATTATAATTATTAATAATAATAATGTAATTTTCTCAATATTGTTTCTTAATTAAATTATCCTGCGATTTTAATGTACCGGTAATTATTCAAACAATGTTATATGCTCTTATTGTCGTGGTTGTGCAGTGGTTTCGTTTTTCGTTTTGTAATTTTCCTTGATTCTATTGTTAACGACTTTTTGATGTTACATGTTAACGTAATTCGTAATTCAGCCTCTTGGCTTCCATGTTGTATATTTTTAAGAATCTTGATCTAATAAATACCATTTATATATACATGTACATTTAAGCATTTTATAGCATTAAAGGAGGTCTTTGGAAGAGGGTGTTCGAACGTCCTACCTAGATGGAAATGAGCCCCGCCTAATTTCGCTGTCAACTTATTGGACCAGCAATTTATTCAATAATCAAATTATTCACGAGTTCCTAAATGCAACGGCTGATGGACAAGGTAAGCGACTGAATACTAGAGGTAGGTTGGTGATTTGTTCTATGATTTTCGATTTAAAACAACTGATCATTCTACACTTTCCTATCATAACAAAACTTTCCTTATTTCGTAATTTTGGCCTTCGGCCCGTATTACATAACAAAATCAATATTAATAATTCCTGTAAGACAGTCATTTCTTTAACTAAAACATTTATCAATATATATTGCAAGTAAATGTAATTCTTTTTTATTTCTAAATACATGGTTTAAATATGTATATATAATTTGAGTTTTAATATTAAGGTATTTATCTCTAAAAAAGTATTATATAAAGGGCAACTAAATAAAAAGTGTAATTCATCCTCTATTTCTCTAATATCACAGACTAAACGAATTCTATTTTCTCTAACAATTTTTTATGTCTTCCTTTCTCTATAGATAAATTATGTGTTGACACACGGAATCTCGATAAAAGTGTCCTTAACTTAAAATTTAAGTCGTACGTAAACGTTCTTAACTTTGTTAAAACTCAAACGTGGTTTAGTAGAAGCATTTCTCGTCCATTTTGTATAGCAGTATCGTATACTCTTTGGGTGAAAATGTTTAGAAAATTATCGTTTATTTCATTTAAATCCCAAATATAATTCAATCCATAGAAATTAAAAATATTCTTAATAGTAAGTGCCCAGCAGTCGCTTCCTATTTCAAGATAATGATTTTGGTTGAGTAATGCATATTCTTGGCAGTCTTGCGGCTTCCATCTTAAATATCTTAAATCAATAACTAACCATTCTAATATAGGCCTACCTAAAATATTTTATTTTAATATTTCGTTTTGTTTTCCTTTCGTTTCATTTATTTTATCACACGATAAAAATATATACATACAATAAACAATAATAATCAAATTACAAATTACAAAAAGTAATTAAAAATTCTATTTAAAATTAACAAAATTCAAAATGATACAAGGTTATCGTGTGAATGGTATCATAATAAGTTTTAGGAAACTTTTAGGCATGACCACCTACTACAGCGCCAGTCACAAAAGTATATAAAAAAAATCAACAAGAGTAAAGGAAGAAGAAGCTTATTTTTTACATTCTTCCTTTTTATATAGTTACTTAACTTTTATACATGCAGGAAAGTGTGTATGTACCATATACATGAAGCAGAGATTGTTTATATTTGTATTTGAATCTAGCAATAGAGTTTTTTTTTTGTTTCAAGTCCAATGATATATTTTTCCATAACTTGGGTCCAAGATATAGAATAGAACGTGACAAAAATATGACTCAGTTCACCTCTGGCGCCCTCGTTCGGACACGACTGCTGGACATTTAGTGTATTTACAGTGCTTCAAGTGCATATTTCATTTTCTTTTCCTTCTATAGGTCCCCATATTTCACACCCATATAAACTAATAGGGAGGATTTTCGTCTCAAATAACTTTTCCTTTACTTATTTTAACGGAATTTTTGTTTTTGTTTTATTAATAATAAGACTATTTTGGGTAAAGTATTTCTGCATTTGGTCAATTGGCTTTTTAATTCCGATTTTCCATTACGAAATAAGTGCAAGGTCATCTGCATAATTTAAATGTGATCCCAATTAAACAAAAATGTAAATCATTTTCTAGCAAGTATATTTTTAGGTCATAAAGAAACATAATAAATAGGATGGGAGATAGGAGGCACCCTTGTTTAAGTTCAGTGGTGCTTTTAAAACTGTTGGTTAGTCCATGCTGTGTTTTAATTTTAATATTTGTATCTTTATACATTACTTTTGTAATGCTGTAATCGTTAACGGGAGTCCCATTTCTTTAAGTTTTTTTAAATAAAATATTTCTGTCAATGTTATCGAAGGCTTGCCTAAAAGTAATAAATACACAGTAAAGTTCCTCCTTCTTTTTAAAGGCCTTTTTAAATGATGTCTAAAATAACATATTATCGCTTGTTTCTTCTGGTATAATATTATTTTGTTCTACCCAATCTCTAACTCTTTTATCAATAATTACTTTAAATATTTTGCTGAAAATAGGCAATAAAGTAATGGGTCCACGTCTATAATTGTTTACTTTATTTGGGTCATTTCCTTTGTAGATGGGTACTAAAATTCCCATTGATTTGCTATTTGGGTATTTACATGATTCCATTATATATTAAAAATGTTAGTATTGACTTGTAAAATATTAGTAGGGAGTTCATTGGGGATTTATTTAATTTAATGTGTTTAATACTATCTGTGACTTCTAATAATGTAATAACTTGGGTATTAATTTGTAGTACGGTATTTGGGTTTTCTGTCGTGGATTGTTCTTTATTTAATGGTTTGTAAGAGAAAGTAGTTAAACAAATCTTCACATGTTATAGAAGTATTAGGCCTATTTATCAATTCTTTTGAGTCTTTAAACGTGTCCCAAAATCCTCTTTCATTTCTGTGTAGAGCTGTTAATTTTTTTTTTCATCTCTTTCGAATATCCTTCTTTTCCTTTTAATTAAGGTTTTGTATACTTTTTTGCTTTCAATGCATTCTTTAAGTAGCCAATCAGACCTACTCTCTCTGAATCTGTTTAGGCTACGTCGCATGATTGAACGTGTCACGCGGTATTCCTTGTCGAACCATGATTTCCTTATTCTAGAAGTATCATGAATATGCATGACTTAACTTTCTTTTCAAAGTTTAATAAAAATGCTGTAAGGCCTGTGACGGCGTTTTCGCAGGTGTTAGAGCGTGCTTCGATTATCGATGTTTTTTTTTTTGTACATATACTCTTTCCATGAATTCTTTGTCGATTATAGTTCTGTCGTCAAATATTTTTTTTGTTCTGTACATGTAGCACATTTACCGTTGGACTTTCCATTTGCCTTCTGCAATTTTAGTTTAATTGAGAATGATTTATGGGTAGGTGATCAGATTTATGTCTATTAACTACTATTAAAAGCTAGCAAAGTTATCTATCATTAATAGTTCTTCGTCTGCAATAATGTAGTCCACTGTGCTTTTCCCTTGTTTTGTCAGGCAAGTGACAAATCCAATACGGTATCCTTATCGTCGTGCAGTCTACCGTTTAAAATTCTCATTTTAGTATATTTACATAAACTTATTAAATGCCCAACCATGACTCAACAACAGACAATCTTTACCTACTGTCGCTCACAGTTTAAACCTTAATCCATTTACTTTTCACGCAACTAATAATTAAGCAAGTAGACCAGTTGAAATTTAAATACAAAACTGATCACAAGTACATACCTGGGTATGCGGCAGACTATTGCCTGCAATCTTAAAAACGACCCTACCTAAAGCAGAGTTACATATTCTTCAGATTTATATCGGTATTATTGAATGTCCATAGTGCAATGTTTCAGCGGAAATTTGCCCTTGAAATGAAATTGAATTGAACTGTTTAAGTTGATCATACTATTTACAGTAGAAATTCAGTTTTAAGTACTGTACTCATATTATTTCATCGCCTTGACTATAATTACCGAGCGGTGATAATAGAGCGGTAACTTTATTTATTAATTAATTGCTAATTTAACATCATGAACGTAAAATTTGAAATTATCTGGATATCTGTATATGATATTTACCACTACGTACACAGATGCCCACACATTATCAAGTGGAGCTTAGGAACATCTTCTTTTACATAATAGGTTTACAACATATCGAAGAGACATGCGTATAAGCCCACATTTTTAAAATTACTCGGGTATCAATATTTCACAGGGTATGCTGACAAAATCTATTAGATTTCAGAAATCGTCACATGGTACAGCACCAATGGACTTTTTCGCAGTGTCAATCAAGCTTAACAGACCAAACAGAACAGTGCCAAGAATACGCGCGTGTCCGACAAACACGCGCGTTGTCAAACAAACGCACGTGTTTACGTAAAATATTTGCACTATAGTTTTGTGAGACCTTAGCAACAATATCCAAGGGGCGGGGCTTAGCGGGAAGGTCTGTTCTCTGAAAGTTGCATTCAGGTGCGGATCCAATAGGGGGACGTGCCCCCTCCCCCTCCTCGTTTTGCCACTAAAATTATATATAACTACACAAAATATTTTCGAACGTGGCCATGTGAAGTTAATAATTGGCATTCTAAGAAATTATATTTCTTACCAAAACATTATAGAGCATAAACTTAATTTTCACTTTTTTATATGCCTATTGCTCCTGAAGTTATGATTTTGAACAAAATCCGAATTCCTTGCCAATGGATACCTCCTATCTAACGATGGACACTAACTGAACATTTTGTTTTAGAAAATAATAAAGCTGTTTGAAAAATCTCTGCAATTATATGAAGGTTTAGACGCTACTTGTACATTACCAGATATCCTCATATTATTTAGAAAATTTAGTTCAGAGGTGGCGGCAAGATTTGCCCGGCGGGGAATCCGATGTCTCCGAGGGTAGGGGCAATGTCGCATCGTTCCAAATCTCTCGGAAGTTATCAAAGGGCTACGCCCCCGGAAACTATGACTATTTAACGGTTTCAAACGCTTAATTAATCGAGTCTACGTGTAAAAACTAGGCCCTATATATTGTTTTTGCTTCCACAACAAATAGTGTTTTCTTCAAAGACATTTTGTTTGATGGTAGTAGGGATGACAACCATCTTAACCCGTGAGTAACCGTGTGTATTTTGCGTGAGAGAAGTGTAAACTTAAACGAAGATCAATTTCTAATTTTCATTTCAGCATTTGCTCCACGACGGGTCTGCGCAAACGGTGCATTTTCTCGAATCTGACAATTAAGGTTAATAGTGTAGAAGAATGTTTACATTTTTAAAGAACGAAAATTAGCAGTTCACGAGATTGCAAAATTGCACAATTTACAAAGTGTACGTACTTGTAGTTTATTTACAATATTATTCTAAATGTCACTTTTTACAATAAATCGTCATATTTAATTTTGTTATTCTGGATAAACTATATCATTTAATCTTTTTTCACAAGTTATGTAGGCCTATATACACCTTATATGAGCAGCCATACAACAAAATAAATTATCAGACAAATGATCGTCAAATCATCTAACGTCTGGCATTATTAAGTGTTCGCTTTTATTCCACCAGCAATGTTTTACTGATATTGGTACAATAAAAGTAATTCATAACAAAAAACATTCCCCGTGGTCACACATGTAGGAATAAAGAAGCTTCCACACAAAGCCACAACCTGCAAATAAACCTTTAGAAAGTTAAAATTACATCTGTTCAATGACATGTTAGAGTACGTCTAAGTCAGTGTGATATGAATTATTGAAGTTGGTATCGACATCCACATCGAATTATTGATGTTGATGTTGGTATCCACATCCACATTATCAACATTGAAATCGGCATCATAGGCCTAGACTGTTATCGTATTCTGCTGTGATTCGGAAAAACGCATTATATAAGCCAAAAGAATAGACATAGATTTAAGACACAAACTACGTTTTCATTAACTTTGTCAAAAATAGGCCTTTCCAATTTTAAACAAGTGCCAATGAAACATTAAAAAAATAATGCTAGGCTGTTAGG
>NW_022716878.1:161434-186503 GCF_011630105.1 Anneissia japonica
ATCATCATCATCACCACCCTTATCATCTTCACCGTCATTATGATCATCGTCACCTGTCTCTTATACACATCTAGATGTGTATAAGAGACAGATATATATATAGCCTCTAATGTGATTGAAACTCCAACGACAGCCTGACTTCTGATGTTTTTGTATGTATATCCCAAAACAGCCTGACTTCTGATGTTTTTGTATGTATATCCCAAAACAGCCTGACTTCTGATGTTTTTGTATGTATATCCCAAAATACCTTTAAAACTGTGTCAGTTACATATGTATGTATACATTTATATGTATATATATATGTATGTATACACATGTATGTATATAATGTATGTATATATGTGTATGTATATATATGGGTATATATTTATATATATATATATATATAAATTTATATATATATATAAATATCCGTTTCGGCTTTCCAGGCCTCATCAGTGCAGCTAGGATACAGACCCAAACGAAACGTTCGACCAGCTTAGGTAGGGCCAAGACTTGTCCCACGACCACTAATGATTTCAGAGCCAAACCAAGGCAATATATATATACACAGCCCATGTGTGAATGCAAATAGTGTATATTTCAACATACCTTTAAAACTGTGTCACTCAGGTATGGTGCGTTCAAACTATAGTACACACAGCATTATGCAATTTAACTAAAAGTAACATCAGGGAACAGTTAAAAACACCAAAGATAATACGTTTTTATTGCAAATATTATGCCTAGGTCTGAAAGTTTACTGAACATTCCTCATAGTCTTATGTCAGATATTTTCCAAAGACAGAAAGGAAGATAGAAAGATAAATAGGCGTGTAGTTTTGATGATGGGAAAGAAAAAAGATTCTAGGTTCTAGTCGTCAATTCCGTATAGGTATAATAGGCCTATTCTGTTTTGTTTTATTCTTGCAGGTAACTCCTCAACTTGGCAGGCGGGATGGAATGTAGCAAACTGTATGCAAGGCATCGGTATACTCAGTCTACCTTACACCATCAAACAAGGTGGTCTTGCCGCCCTCATTAGCATAGCTGCTGTTTTATTTATAGGAAACTATACAAGCAAGGTAATTAAGGGTTTTCAGAAAGAAGTTAGAATGTTTGGTAAATGAGGGGTAGGAAGAAAAAATGAATATACCGTTTCTGTATGAAATGGGAGGAGGAAACTCAACAAAGTGTAAAGGAACTGAAAAGGAAGCAGTTTTATACTATGTTTGGAATTTAAAAAGGGAACAGTGGTGTCGCCAGAAGGTGTAGGGGTCCTACAAAAAAAAAAAAACGCCGCAACTTTTGTAGCTTATTCAATTTGTGTATACAGCTACTTCCAAATTTATTCTATGTGTACATTTTGTTATCGTATTTAAGTTAGCTCTTTCAATAAATAAATCTGTAACTGTATATTTTCCTATAGAGCAATAAATATAGTAGAGTTCACATTATTAAAAGTATGATATTTATTTATTTACTTTTAGGGTGTAAAAACCCTAAGGAGCAACTTTTTTCTCTTTTTCTTCCATTTTGTTTCCTTCTTACTCAGTGGTGATGCCAGCGGGGGGGGGGGCAGCAGGAGCTTAAGTCCATCACCGGACAGGTCATGACCTCATATCGGACAGAGCTCGTCGGGGAGTCGGACTAAAAAAATCTAAAAATAGGCCCACGCCAAGCCAACACATGTCTGTCACAGTCTGCGAATGTCCTCTGGCCATCAGAGGTTGCTATTCTTAAAAAAATCTCATTTGGGAGTGGGAACTCTTCTCAAACCCTTTCCCCAGCTCGAGCCTACGAGCTCAAGTTACCCTGCCGGACAGCTCAGCTCCCCCCACCCCCGAAAAAAAAATACTCCTAGAGGCGCCACTGCTCACTCTCCTTCTTTTTTATTTTTCGGCGGGACAGAAGGGAGTGGGGAATCTGCCCCGATATTCAGTACAGCTGTTAACATACTAAAAATTATAACTGTAAATTGCTAGTACACTATTCTAAACATTAATGGGTAAAACTACTTATAGTCAAATAGTAGAGCAAATAAATTTAAATTTTAATATATTACAGTTTTTCTTTCGTTCTATTTCATACAGATCTTAGTACAATGTTTATATGAAGAAGAGCGTCTTGCAAATGGAAAGATTCGACGAGTTCGTGTGCGTAACACATATTCAGATCTTGCAGATGAAATGCACAAATATGGTGGAACACTTTTGAATATTATGCAAATTATCGACGTCACAGCAGTAGCAACACTTTACTTGGAGTTATCAGGCTCGCTATTGGTTGACACTTTTCCGTATGCTGGAATCTCCAAGCTCAGTTGGATTGTTATATCAACTGTAGTTTTATTGCCAACTATATTTTTCCGAAACTTGACTCGTATAGCATGGCTAAGTCTAATTGCGGTCGTATCGCTTATTGTTATGTACTTTAGTGTTGTATGGTATAGTTTTGGTAAGAGTTTAATGTGGGATTTATCAGAGATTCCACCGTTTCAGCTACAAGGATTTGCGGTGAGTTCTTCAATTATTTTATTTAACTTTGGCACACAGTTTATTATGCCTGGGGTGGAGGAGAGCATGACACACAAATCAAGTTTCAACATAATGGTGGACATAACATATTTCATTACGGGCGTTCTGAATACCAGCTACGCATTTTTTGCATACATTACGTTTGGTGAGGATACCAAGGAATTTATAACATACAATATGCCGCTAGGACTTCTACAAGGACTTGTCAGTATGCTGTTCGTTATCAAATCACTTTTATCTTATCCGTTAATGATCTTCATTGTCGTCAACTCGTTAGATGCAATGCAACTCCACGTTCTACCTCCTTGCTACTCCTCAAACCCAGACAAGCGCCCTCCCAACTGGGCTATGATTTTCCGCACCCTACTTGTCCTCTTCACATTATTCTTAGCAATCGTAATCCCTCATTACACATTGTTGATGGGTGTGACAGGGAGTCTGACTGCCCCTTGGCTGGATTTTATTTTGCCATGTTTATTTCATCTGAAATTGAAATGGCATAGATTAACAGGGAAACAGGTTTTTATGGATATCGTCGTGATATTTGTAGCTTTATTTGGCGGAATTGTTGGATTATTTTATTCATCTAAAGCTCTCATTCAAGCATATATTGAAGACTTCTCATAACGATTTATTGGATTATTATTAAGCTCTACACTTACTGTACTACTGTTACCCAAGGCATGCTTTATCAAAACTTTGAGTTGGCAATAATCGAGTACATGGACAGGGGCACTAGTGACTGCCTTGACACTGTCTTTCACTTTCAAAAGCATCCTTAGATTAAAGTTTTGATGCATAATCACAAAAGATGTAGTTTCTTCTAGAGGAAAATTTTTAGTAAGGAAAAATAGCAATAAATCCTTATTCTGATAAAATAAATTACATCTGCCTTAAACACGTTTTTATTTTGTTCAAAATAATGCACTATATATTGTATTATTAATGCATATATTTTATTGAATAATAGCAATAGAATAGTGCAATAACGAATTTTAATGGAATGCATTGTAATAACACCACATTAATGGATTAAAAAAAATAAAGTAATATACAAATAGCATACCGAAGACACTTAAAGGGAGACAACTTAATTGCCATCACCATCACCACTACCAACACCATCATCACCACCTTTACCACTATCATCATCATCACCACCCTTATCATCTTCACCGTCATTATGATCATCGTCACCTTCATTATTATCATCATCATCATCATTATCAGGATGATGATGATGATGGATCACAGATATAGATTTTTAAGCTTTGAGCCATAGGATGTCATAGATGGTAGGAAAACTGATGTGGTGCATGAAATATAATGATTAAAGTATATTATATATACAACTCTTTAGAATTAAGAAATGAACCCTCCTATGATGTAAAGTGATATAATTTTACCTTTCTCGTTGTTTATATATTAACGATTGTTTACCTCGTACCTGTATATTTCTGGGATTTTATTTTTTACAGCTTAGATTAAATGTAGATGTGACATTTTACGTTCATCATGTTCTCAAAGATAGGATGTCAAGATGTCAAGTTTAAGAAAACAAAATGTTATGAAATTAAAGATAATATTGAAATAATTGTTTTGTGTAGAGGAATAATTTTATTTAACATTTTAAGTTTCAAGGCTGTATTCATATGTATTGAAAGTGGCTACATTCCTTGTTCTTTTTTTAAAATTGATTGGCCATGACGGGAATTTATAATGCGCCCTTCCCTTCTTATACAGTAAAGGCAATTTATGGAAGGCAATCGCCGCCAAAAATACAGTTACAAACGAACAACCTACTCGCAAAACGTACAATCTACTCGCAGAAACGTACAACCTGCTCTCAGAAATGAACTACCTACTCGCAGAAACGAACAACCTACTCGCAGAAACCTACAACGCCCACTCTGTAAAGGAAAACGTTAGACTTTCACAGAAACGTACAAAGTATTAGCAAAAACAGACAATAAAAGACACTCACAGAAACGAACAACGTAGTCTCAGAAATGGATGCGCACAGCACTCTCAGAAAAGAATCTCACATCTTAAGACTGAATGTAATTTTCTTCTTGAACATAGCCCCCTCTATAATACTTGCCTCTCAATATGAGAAGCTCGTTATTTTAAGAAATGTTGTCCTTAAACACCGATGGATAACAATTTCGGGGCTGTGTTACTGTTATGCAGGCAAAATGAAATAGGGTGTGCGGCAGGTAGGAAGGACAAGGAGAATCAGAATACTATATATTTGCGCCTTAAATAGGTACCGGTAGTTCATTTGTTAGAAGGTGAAGGGGTTGTACGTTTTTGCGAGTAGGTTGTTCGTTTGTAACTGTATTTTTGGCGGCGATTGCCTTCCATAGCAATTCTTTTCCTGGTCCATTGCTGGTAATCAGCGCAGGAGCAGGCAGCGCCACCAGGTACCCATTTAGACTCCTGAGTGGAGAGAGATAAAGTGCCTTGCTCAGGGAGACAAGCGAAATGCACGAGGGATGAAACCCCGATATTGAGGTTGGGAAACCAAACCATTCCCGCTGCTCCACGCCGCTTCTTTTGCTAAGAACCAGCATTGTTGTTTTTTTCCCTTTTTTCTGAAGGTGCTATTATCAGAGAATACTATCCAGGAAAAGGGGTGTGATAATGTCAAATCACAGGCATATAATTGTGACAAATCACTTATTTTGTGGACAGAACTTTGAGGTTTTGCAACCTTACAAAAAATGATTACTTTTTTTTTTCATGCAAATGAAAATTCCAGTTTTGCACTTGACAACAAAATACAAGTACTGCACAGGCAAGCTTGCCTCAGCCTTTGACCCTGAGTGTTTGGCTTGAAATAGAAATATTCTGTTGACATTTCCTGTTATTTAATTGTGGTGAGTGTGCACCGAGACAAGAATATCATACTTTTTGAGAATACATTCTGTTAATGATAGGTTCGAACACAACTGCGCTGATTACTAATAATATGGAATTTTCCCCAGGGAGCTGAGTATGTTCTTGTTCTTATCTCTGTGCACACTCACCACCATGAAAGAAAATACGTGTTTCCAATGACCTGGGTAATAATGTGCAGCGCTTAGAGGCATTAGGCATGAAGCGCTATCTAAGACCGACATATTATTATTATTAATGATACTAATACTTATTACGAATGATATTAAAATACAGTACATCTTTTTTAAAAGCAAGACTTTTATAACATGTGTTTTCACGGCCTGTGCCAATTGATAATTAAAAAAAAAAAACAATTTCGAATTAATGTTGAATGGAAACCAGCACCACTTTAGAAACCAAAGTGTGTACTTAAACAGTTAAACACAAGTAATTCAATAGTATTTATAATTATGCTGCCTATTTCTATTCTACAAACTATGACACTAGATACACACGAATCGAAATGTTACACTGCAGTATTTGTCCCATGTAAATTTGTTTCTAGTGTCTACTCATATTCTTTAGTACAGAATATACAAATTTACTTAGGATGACTCTCCTGTTTGATATTATAGTGTCATTACACTCCCTTCTGCTGAAATGAAAAAATATATTTTTATTTAAGTTGATATAAAATTTTCGATAAATACTGTCCAACTTCAATAGGTAAATAGTAAATACAAAAATTAGCTGCTGTAATAAAAAACTGAACTGAACTTTAATAGAGAAATAACACTAAATGAGTAACTTACCAATTTGATAGTCTATAATTTCATCTGAATATGCAGGTTCACTGCTTCCCTGAAGGTTCATGGCAACTACTTTGACATTGTACATCTTTTTTCTAACCATAAACTCTTTGCTGTCTCTTAACAAATACCTAAAATGTAATTATTATATCATAAACCATGAAGCTTATATTTAAGAGCTAAATAAAATCTAGGTACAGGCCTTTAAGAATTCGTTTTGGAATTTATTTTTTTGACAGTCTGTCAACTAACAAAATTAATTCATTCACTTTTTATAATAGTAAACGGAACCGTGTCTGGTAGACATACAAAATAAAAACACTGGTAGCACTTTATACACTAACTTCAGGTGCAATTTTTTTAAAATTTATCATTGAAACGTTTGTGTTTAGTTCAACATTTAATCTGATTTATGTGAGTTTTTAATCGTTCAGTGAATTTACCTATACATCAGAATACTTTACCCTGTTATTTCCTTTGGAACATCTACCAAGAGTACCCATGGATCAAACAAATTTGCTGTAACTTCTTTTATAAAAACTTGGTAACCAGTGGGGGCACTGTACTCTGGAAGCGTGCTCGTTGTCCAGCGAATAAGCACTTTGTATTCACGCTCAATCTTGTAGTCTGCCAGTTTAATGGTAACAGGTACAGGAGGAGCAGGATAAGCTTTAAAAAAAAACAAACATATAATACAACTATTTTGTCAAAATTACTTCACAATCACCGGAAAATATTGTGTGCAGTAGTACTAAAGAATTCTTCAAGGCTGTTGGCTGTGAATACTAACAACAAAACAGACAAAAATAACAGCAGCACTAACAACAGCAACAGAACAACAACATCAGCAGCAACAATGTCAACAATAGTAGAAATATCAAAACTGGAGGGCACTCCTCAGTATAAATTTCCCCCGTATATTGTCCCAATAAAAAAAATAATGGGAAAAAAAAACCATGTAGACTCTCTAGGATTTGAACCCACGGCTGGTAGTGTGGAATACACTCTTCTAACCACCACTACACCAAACTGTTTTCACACAATATCACTTTGAAAATAATAGTCATATGTTTGTTTACACTTTACCGGCAAGCCTGTATAAACACACACACACACACACACGTCTATACGGCAACAAGCCGTATACAAGTTCTTCGATCAAATTGTGTCTTTGACCCGACCCTTCAAAATGTAGTCACTTCCAGACTAAAGGAACATTGTAGCCAAGTTTGACAAATTTTCGACAAAAACTGTTTCAAAAAATCCTTTTTGCTGATTGTGACGTTGACCTTTAACCCTTACCCTTCAACATTCAGATACTTTTGAAATCTTTGGTCATGGAACATTGTGACCAAGTTTAACAAGTTTGTGATGAAAACTATGGGCTGTAGACAGATAAATTTAAAAAAAAAAGGTTTTTCGTTAATTGTGATCTTGACCTTTGACCTTGACCCTTCAAAATTTAATCAGCTCTAGATCTTAGGCAAATGCACACTGTGGCCAAGTTTGACAAATTTGTGATAAAAAACTATGGTCTGCAGGCTGTTCACAACAAATATGCCAACAGACAAATAAATAACTATATAAACAGGCAAAAATATTAAAACGCCTGTCAACTTTGTTGTCAGAGGTAATAACAAGACCAACAACAATTTTATTTTTATTATAATGTGATTCTTTTTTTTTTTCAAAATGTTTACGTTGTTTCCAGTTTCTTATGCAATTTTCGTTAATTACATTGTCGGCGACAGCTGATTGTGTGCATGAATGCGTTATTGATGATAACCAAATTGCACTGGTTCTGATGACGCAATGATCCCGGAAGGCCCTCGGGCGAGAATTTACAAAGCAGAACGAATAACAGAAATGGAATGCGGTGATTTGCTGGTTACGTAGAAGAAATAAGTGAAATACACCAAAATGACATGTCTCTAGTATGAGATGCAACTCAGAGCTGCAATGCACAGTGTGGGGATTTTGTTTATTACTGAATTTTTCATATTAAATTCACGCCACCAAACACTGTAATTATTATTAGTATTGTATTATTATTATTATTGAAAATGATCAAAATTTGTTGTGACGTCACTTTGATGACGTGAAAATTTCCATTAACACATTTTGTGATACATGGTACTACGTTAAATTGTTCACTTATAAAAGCTACTTACGCTCTGATTTGCTCAGATCAGATGCGTTACGTGTTACAAAAATTGGTATTTGTGTTCTAGATTTGAAAAATGTTCACAAGTTTTCCTAGCTTAGCCTATTTCCATAATTCATGTGCTCAGCTATCACACTACAATGTTCTTTCACAAAATGTATGCCTACTTCTAAAGTGTGACAACAACAGCAATAACATCAGTAGTAGCAGCAAATGTACAATGTAAATTATTCTTTTTTGTCACATTCCAAATTTTTGAAAATTGGAAATTTTGGACAGCCGCAGTACTGCCATATAACTCTCATGCGAGGGTTATTCGAGGAGCAGAGCGATCAGTCTAATTAAAACGTAGGGCCTGTTTCTGCTGAGAAAAAAAAGACGTGTGTTTTCCCCAGTAGAAACGGGAAAGAAAACGAAAACACGGTTAGGAATGCGTTGTAAAAACGCGTGTTTTTACACGCGTTCGTATAGGGTTCGCGTTCAGAAAACACGTGTTTTGTTGCTCACTTTTCAGCTGCAACGCAATACCGTGTTTTTCATGACCCATCAGTGACCCAAATTGACCTCTTCGTTGGTTTGATCGCCCGTCTGCGGGAAATTCGGGGCGAAGAAAAAAATTAAACCAATAGGATGACGTACATGCTTGAAGATCATACCATACTTTTTTCATACTTTCGTGGTGTTTTGTTTACTTCTTTCGCAGCATGCGCTGTACCTCGTAAAAAAGTAAGGTCAGCTTCAACTTCCGTTGGTGACCATCATTTAAGCTCCGCTCACCTGCCAATGCTCGCATTACCGTGTTTTTATTAGTTGCACTTTTCACTAGAAACGCGTTCAGAAGGAATTTAACCGTTTATAAAAAAACACGCGTTTCAGCAGAAACACGCCCTAAGTGATAACCGGGTTTAAACCAGGATCTTCGGCACAAAAATCAAGAACATTATCTTTCGGCCACTGCAAATATTCAGCTCTAAGTGGCAGTAATAGAAGGAATTCACTTATAATTTGCCGTATTCGATTGGTCGTTCTTCGTTAAACCACACCCATCTGCGGAGTGGTGAAATCCTAGTATAGATTTTTCTTTAAAAAAAATGTTTTCTTCATCCAGTTTTTGAATTCTGTTAGCCTACAATTATTTTTTGACTTCATGTGGGTAAATATTATAATTTATATTTTCTAAAAGTTAATCTAAATTATATTAAACACACATGTTGTTGCTGAACTGACAAATCCGCCATGTTTTTTTTGGTCACGTAGATAACTTAACTCTTTGGTTTACGTTAATTTTCTTGTCAAACGAAGTCTATTTTACGGACCAGTCGAATGGAAATAATACTCAACGAAAAATTGTAGTCAACGAAATGAACCAGTCGATAAGCCCAAAGTTTAATATTTAAACTGCTGTTAAAAGTTGTTTTTTTAAACCACTTACCATGTTTCTTTGTCCTGACTGATACCACTTTTGAGTGTCCACTTGTCTTTGCTTCATATGTGTACTTCGATGTCATACAGATGTGGTAGTAGGTAAATGCTCTGAGTAAAGTTACAACCAGGCTTGTGGCATCACCATCTTTGGTCGGCATCATTTGAAAATTACTCAGATTATAAATATTGTAAGGGTAACCAATTTCTTTTGGGTACAAGATGTCCTTGTGTATTTGGCTTGAATCGACTAATGGCCTGTAAGATAAGATAAAGTTATTAGAAAATTGTAGTATATGAAGCTTCTAGGGTAAGATTCTAACAATGTAATGCACATGGTCATAATGAAATTATAGAAACTAAGTAATTATAACAGAAAGTATGAAAATTAATTGGAAGGTTTGTTGTTTTAAAATTAACAAATTCTAAGGCCAAAATATACAATATAACTCTGGCCTTGATAGTGAGAGGTTGCAGGCTCAATTTTGTCAGATAGTTGTAGTTATGAAGGGAGTTCACGACTGTCTCGGTCTTGTTATTTTTGTTTCTGATACTTATTTATTCCGACTGATCCAAATTAGTTTCTGTACTTTCATTGCCATATAATGTGATTCTTCTTTTGTCTTTTGTGGGATCGTCCTATACTTTCATTTTCCATTCATCAATTTTAACTCTGTATTTACAATCTAAACATACAGGTGACATTATTTACATATTTAGTATGATCTTTCTTTTAAAAATGTATATAAAATTTGTCCACCTCAATTGACAAATATAACACTCTTCTAAACAATTCAATTTTAATTTAATTCAACGAGGAGTCAATCAGTCAAATGATTGATCGAACAATTAATATACTATTTACTTAATATATTATCTAAATACAGAGTACCTATAACATTATTCTACTTCAATTGTGTAATTTAATCAGCCAACAGCCAAATAGTCATTTAGACAACCAATCAGTTATTTTTTTTTTTTTTAAATATTTTTCTTAAATTATCTTTTTATTATAATGAATATCTTTTTTCAATATTACGTTGTTCCAGTTTGTTATGCGATTTTCGTTAATTGCATTGTCGGTGACAGCTGACTGTGGATGCCTTATTGATAACCAAATTGAACTGGTTCTGATGACGCAATGTTCCCGGAACGTCGTCGGGCGAGAATTTGCAAAGCAGATCGAATAGCAGAAATGGAATGTAGTGATTTGCTGGTTACGTAAAAGAAATAGACGCAATACATAAAAAAATGACATTCCACTCACGTTTGATGCAAGTTAGAGCTGCAATGTGCAGTGTGGGGATATTGTTTATTACTGAAGTTTTCATATTAATTCACGCCACCTAACATTGTAATTATTATTATCAGGCAAAAATAAGATGATTAAAATTTGTTGTGACATCACTTTGATGACGTGACCATTCCTCCATGATACTACGTCATGTTGTTCACTTGTAAAATCTACTTACGCTCTGATTTGCTCAAATCAGATGCGTTACATGCTACAAAGGGTGGTATATGTGTCTAATTCTGGATTTGAAAATTGTTCATATGTTTTCCTAGTGTAGCCTAATTCCATGTGCTCGGCTATCACACTACAATGTTCTGTCACAAAGTGTACGCCTACTTCTAAATTGTGACAACATGTAGTCTATAACAACAAGCATGACTAAGTCTCCCCAACAAAAATTGTACAACAAATTGAAGATGGTCGTGCAAGATTGTGCACGGCCATAAAAAAATTCCACCTGCCCATATCACACCTAATAAACTCCAATGTTCCGCACCCACGTTCAATACAACATGCCAGATGGCTCTTCCTGTTTTTAGTCTCATAACAATAAACTATTTCGTCTTCCATCTTTTCCCACTATTATGTGCCATTCTCTATTTATGCATTATCACACACCTCAATGTAGTTCGCTTGCTTCTGGATATATTTTTACAATGCATAATTTAAGTATAAAAAAAATGCACTGTTACAAACGCTGATGTAGAAAACAACAGCTAATGTAGTAACAACCGTTAATGTAGCACACTCCACAGCTTATGAAGTAGAAAGAAAATCAACCCCAGCTAATGTAGAACGCTCAACAGAAATGTAGTAACCTCACAGCTAATGTAACTACTATTGCCATCTAATGTAGAATACAGCATAAAGTCTTATATCAAAGGGGAACATATAATCGAGGTTACCAGCTTTAAACTATTATGTCTTTAAACTATTATCAACAGCACTGCATTTCGTCGAAAAATTGTTTCAACTTCTGTTTTTGATGCCTGTTTGTTGTTTGCCATCGCACAGTATAGTCCTAAATGAATATTGTTCTAAATAAATTATGAGATAAATTACCTCCGATGGGAATCGAACCTGTGACCTATTGCTGTCAAGGTGAACGCCATAACCACTAAACCACCACCATTTTATCATATATGTATTTTATATGGATATAGGCCTATATTTTATATTTTGCTCTGACGAAGGGCTATTACCAAAGGGAGGCATTTATCTCTGGCTGTTTACTTATAATAAGATCAGCGGCGGATCTAGGTTGAAATTTACGGGAGAGGGGGGGTCAGAATATTTATTTAAAAAAAAAACCAAAAAGAGAAAGCGGTTGGGGTCCTCCACTGGGAAAATTTTGATTCCTAGATGGCGAGAAATGAGCTTGCCCGACTTCTGAAGTGTCTTTTAATGACTTTTAAGTTCTTCAAAATTCAAGGTTTTATGCCCTCTCGAAACTTGAAAACGGTCAGTTAAATTTTTCTCATTCTTATTACAGTAAATAGGCCTATCATGTGTGTACCGGTATAGGTCTATACAGAAAAAAATAAGTACAGTAGTTGCATACGTGTTCTTTTTTCCATGAATCGATGAACTCCAAAGAAAGAGGGTCGGGTGTCCTCCCCGGGAAAATTTTGATTCCTAGATGGCGGGATATGAGCTTTCTCGACTTTTGAGGTGTCTGTTAATAACTTTTAAGTTCTTAAAAATTAGGTTTCCCGCCTCTTGTAAATGGTCATTTAAAATTTCTCATTCTTATTACAGTAAATAAGCTTATGTGTGTACATACATAAAAAAAAAACATTGGGTAGTTGCTTACGTATTCTTTTTTTCATGAATCGATTAGCCTTAAAGAGGACGGGGGGATCGGGAAAATTTTGATTCCTAGATGGCGGGTTATGAGCTTTCCCGACTCCTGAGGTGACTTGTCTTTAATAAGTCATTAAAAGTTCAGGTTTTACCCTCTAGAAAACGATTCAATGAATCTATGAACCCCAAAGAGAAAGGGGGGTCCAGGTTCTCCTTTTGAAATTTGTGATTTCTAGGTGACCGGAAATGAGCTTTCCCGACTTTTAATTTTCCCAATGTAACAAAACAGAAAAAAAAATTAAGCTCCCGGGTCCTGGAAAAAGTAGGCCCCTGATGCCCTCCAGATCCGCCAATGTAATATATATTAGGTAGATATATAAGACAGACCAACCGACTGATAGACATTATTAATAATGCACGGCACTCACTAGCCTGGTTCACGTCGAACTTTTATCTAGATATACATCCACTTAACTAGTTAAAAGTTCGACGTGAACCACTCAATTATAGCTAGATAAAGGCTTAGGTGACTTAAAGTAAAGTGACTAAACTTTACTAGAATAACGTAAATTAACTTGCTTAACGGTAAAGTCGGCTCGGATTACAAGGACACGATTACGTAACGTAGGCATCTAAGACAGCGTTGTTGTATTGTACAGTACCACCATTATCACCTTCTGGCTGGCAACAACGTACTCCAACAATGCTAACAACAGCATCAAGTAGTCTCATTAGTCTGGTTTTCAGAAATTATTTGTAATATTACGAGTAAAAACCAAGCAAACGTCCGTTTTACGAATAGTCGATATTACCAATGACCTTTGCCTTTTGCATCATCGCCCAAGTAACGCAATCCTATTTCAAAAAGTACTACCCAAAAGGGGCGTGGCCTTTAAAAGAACGTATTAAAGTGCGTTCATATCGAACGCGTGCTGCGCGTCTATAGAATGTATGCTGGAATTCGAAACGCAGTACGCGTTCGATACGAACGCCTTTTACGTGCTTATGAAGGACACGCCCCCTCGTGGGAGCTTTTAATGTTCCATTGCCTGTATAAAAGATAAGGGCAGTCGGACCTCTTGCAGTTTTATACTCTTTGGCAATAACGTTAAAAAGTCCGATTGCGTGCGTTTTTCAAAGTGATAATGTATATTTTTCTTAATAATAAAATCGGATTTGTTGTATTTATTTATTGACAATTCAATCTTTTCCATTTCTGCTATAATAGCAGAAAACTTCGAAACTAATTCAGTTTCGAAGAACTACCACCAACGCCAGTCGTTAAAATGAGCGCACATGTTTACGATGAAGAAATAAAAAAGTGTGTGGAAGTCAGCAACTTATTTGACACCGCGAAGCTAGATTTTGAAAATGAAAATTAAAATAATATTTTGTTAAATGGAAGAATGCTAGCTAGCGATTAAAATAATTCGTTTTTTATCGAAGGTAAAATTAGCTAGGGCCTAGAGAATCTTTTAGATTGCGATAGAACACGCTGCTGCACTGTCGTTGGTACTGGTCGGCTAGACGCAGGGTTCCCGGAACGCCGCCCTCAGCGGCGAGTGCGAAGCACAACTCAGGGTCTAAAGTGGAACGTGAAATTTGGATATGGTTTCGTAGTCAGATTTGCAGGAAAAACTTCAGCTACCCGTATTTCTCGACTGAGACGTCAGTAGGAGCTGTAATTTGTATGGCAAGGAGATTGTGCAATCCTTAATTCGTATTAAGGGAATTTACGCCCAGAAACCTTGTAGTTATTAATATTTTGGTTATAATAGAAAGTATTCATTTTTTGGTAACGTCACACTAACGTTAGGTAGCATGCATACGTCATAAGCTAGATCTTTTCCTGGTAAGGCAAACTTTCCCGGCGTGCTTTTTTCATGGATAAACAAACACCACTGCTTTGCACATGGATGACTTGCCCATCCACAGTGGCGTATCCCTGTCTCTTATACACATCTAGATGTGTATAAGAGACAGCCATTCGAAAACTTCGAAGCAAAAAAAATTAGGCTAGGCTTATGCTTATGCTGTCACGGTTAACGTGTATTTGGGATTCTAAGAAGCAATATTTTTCAGAGGGCGTGGCCACCAAAAATAAATTCCACGCCCCCTCATATTTTGGTCGCGCCAAGGCCTACATAATAGTTTCATATTGCTTTACTATATACTCCAACATCACTGGCGCATGGTAACAACTAGCTGAATGCAGACCATTTCCGGTCACACATTACTCTCCATAACACAGCACCCCCTAGTTCCGTCACCTCTGGGTTAAGTAGTGGAAACTCACACCTTCTCTTTACAATTTTTTTTGAATGAATACCACTTGGTACTAGAGGTTCGTAAAATACAGTAGATGTTTTATTAAACAAGCCTTTCCACCGTGTGACGTCGACGGCCTGAAACTGGTTGGCTGTTTATCTGGCTCCTGTCTCTTATACACATCTTTGCCTGTATAAAGGAAGAAAAAGCACAATTCGTCGGGGAGAGAAAAAATCATGTATTTTCTACATATTAGTACTCTAAAATTGATTAAATAAAGCCGTTGAAACCCCAATTGTCAAACTTTTCGATGGCTTCGCCTCCTGGACTTTTGCAACATTTTAATCGAAGCTCGACCACGTCCACTTTGCTTTCGTCGGGGAAATCTGACCCTTCGTCGGGACATCACCCCCCCCCCTCGTCGTCGATCTCGACCCCTTCTGGAGGTCGTCGGTTCGTTTCCCACCAGAATCACTTGCAAATATGTTCGCAAGTATTTGGGAACGTACTGAGTATTCGGTACAATAATACGTCAGGTAGGGCAAAAAATCACTCCTAAGAGAAAAAATTGCAAATTCATTCTCTAAATAGAGTCATTCCCTATGAATCCAACACACTTTTCTGCCCGACCCCCTTCAAATCGCCCAATATTTTGAATGTTGGGGGTTCTACCTGAGATAACCCCACAGTGAAATTTTTGGCTCCGCGCCAGCATTTTCTGACGAGTTAGAGCAATTTGAAATTTTCATGAGATTTGGCTAAAAAACTCATCTCTGACAGACAACTGCTGATATCTCTCTTGAAACTCAACCAGAAATTCTGGTACCGTTGGATAGAGAAGAAGATTCTCTTTCCAATGGTATGCAACTCGATGATGTCCGGACTAGTAAGAATTATATAGGTCAAGTCACGTGACCTTGACCTTTGACCCAAAATATCACAAAAGTATATATCTCGATTTTTGGAAAATTCACACCTCAGTTAGGACACTTAGCCCACATGATGCCCCTAAAGTTTTATTGTGGGCAAATGAAATATATTAGCCCTAGACTACATTTTGTGTCTAGGTATTGATAGTTTCACTGAGTTTCCAGGAAATCTGCTGATAGATTCTATAAAATTTGGCACCATAGTATAGTGAAAATCAGGGGCCCCGTGACCCTTTTTCTGGGATTAAGGTTTCACTGCTGATTTAGCATCACTAGGGTATAAATAAGAAATTGAGAGAGGGAGAACCTCCAGAAAAAGGGCCGAACATATTTTTTTTGCGGCCATTTTCAAAATGGCCGCCAAAATTATGATATTGACTCATAACTTCACTTATATCAAATGAAAAAGGGCAAATCTGGTGTCTAACTATAGTTATTATGGTCACTGAATCCAATGAGACAGGTTTCGAAAACGCGAAATGGCAGCCATATTGAAACTCAAGATGGCCGCCTTAAAAATGGTAAAAAAAACGCTAAATTTGGTGTCAAATTATGATGGTCACTGAAGCAAAAAAAAAAATGTTGTTAATTGCCTAATTTTTTCGTAGCCGAAATGGCAACAATTTCGTGTCTAATCACATGTTGTGTCTCTCTATATATTGATTTTTGACAATTTTCATGGCAGCCATCTTGAATTTCAAAATGGCTGCCATCATAGCTTTTTCAAATCATGTTTATTGAACTCAGTTGACACAAAACCATATAATTTGACACCAAATTTAGCGTTTTTTCACCAAATAGAAGTGGAGTTACATGCCAAAATATTCAATTTTCGATGGTTTTTTATGGCGGCCATTTGAATTCCAAAATAGCTGCCATCCTAGATATATGAAACTATTTATATTGGACTCAAAGAGCCCAATAACATATGCTTAAACACCAAATTTAGCATTTTTCATCATAGAAGTGGAATTACAAACTAAAATATTCAATTTTTGAGTATATATATATGGCGGCCATCTTGAATTTTAAAATGACTACCATCCTAGCTTTTTGAAATTATGTTTATTGTATTCAGAGAGCCCAAAATCATATGATTAGATCCAAATTTACCATTTTCCTTAGAGGATATGTGGAATTATACTAAAATATTATTTTTTTGACCATTGTTAAGGCGGCCATCTTGAGTTTCAATATGGCTGCCATTTTACGCTTTCGAAACCTGTCTCATTTGGCTTCAGTGACCCTAAAAACATATAGTTAGACACCAGATTTGCCCTTTTTCATTGGATATAAGTGAAGTTATGAGTCAATATCATAATTTTGGCGGCCATTTTGAAAATGGCCGCTAACAAAATATGTTCCGCCCTTTTTCTGGAGGTTCTCCCTCGCTCAATTCTTATTTATACCATAGTGATGCTAAATCAGCAGTGAAACCCCAGAAAAATGGTCACAGGGCCCCTGATTTTCACTATACTATGGTGCAAGTTTCATAGAATCTATCAGCAGATTTCCTGGAAACTCAGTGAAACTATCAATACCTAGGCACAAAATGTAGTCTAGAGCTAATATATTTCATTTGCCCGCAATGAAACTTTAGGGGCATCATGTGGGCTAAGTTTCCTAACTGAGGTGTGAATTTCCCAAAAATCGAAATATATACTTTTGTGATATTTTGGGTCAAAGGTTAAGGTCACGTGACTTGATCTACATAAATCGAGTTGCATATCATTGGAAAGAGAATCTTCTTCTCTATCCAACGGTACCAGAATTTCTCCAATACGTTGAGTTTCAAGAGAGATATCAGCAGTTGTCTGTCAGAGATGAGTTTTTTTTTAGCCAAATCTCATGAAAATTTCAAATTACTCTAACTCATCAGAAAATGCTGGCGCGGAGCCAAAAATTTCACTGTGGGGTTATCTTAGGTAGAACCCACAACATGCAAAATATTGGGCGATTTGAAGGGGGTCGGGCAAAAAAGTGTGTTGGATTCATATGGAATGACTCTATTGTTGTTTTTCAATTTTCTATATGTTTTTTTTTAATTTAAAATATTTTCATATTTGATAAAATTTAAATAACTGAACCTAAAACATAATGACATACTTCTGCCTGTAATGTATCTGATAGTAGAGGATGGGTGGCTCATACTCTATAGGGACAGACCATGTGACAGTAATTGTAGCATCTGTAGGCTCATAGGTCATCACCTCTGGAGCACCAAACACTGCAAGAACACCGTAACATATTTGTATCAGCAAAATGCCATATAATTAGTCTAATATTCTACTTTAATAATGCAGAAAAAAAAGAAGAAAAGTAATGTATAATAAAGAATGTTATTATCCAACAATTATGGTGAAGATAAATGCACAAAGACACAAGTTTGGATACTAATACTGATAATAGTAATGATTCTGGTTGAAACCACCCCGCAGTGTTTAATAACACTGCTGGGAAACCAAAATAATATTTGATCCTAAACTAACACACCCAACAACCTATTTCAACGTATTGCCTTTTTTTTTTAATGGAAATTTATGGTACGAAGGCTTGTGTCGGGTGGTATTTTCAGGCTTTAAGGAGAACATGAAAATCAAAAGTGCAGAACCTGTGTGTATTACAGCACTGGCCGTTCATCTAGTTTTATGTATATATAAAATTAGAAACATATACTTTTAATTATAATTATTATCATAATCATTTAGTTTCCTTTGCACACTTCATCAAAATAATACACATAACAACTTCAGAGGAAATTAGTCTGTCTACTGTTTTTTTAAAATTCAAATACTATTTTATATTTACTAATTTATATGGTACTAATTTATATTTAAAATCATAATCAAAATCATTGACTCGCACTAACACGGACACCACTGGGTATTGCATTTGGTAGCCACAGTGCCTTTTCCTGTACAGTATCGGCCACCATATTGGGGTAGGGGTTGATTACATATTCGTGTCTTTGTTTGCTTCCCACCTCCACAGGTGACGGTACATGCAAACCAAGATGTCCAGCTTCCCCAGCCACCATGCACTAGAACAAAGAAAATACATTCATTAGAAATCAACATTCCTTCAAGATTGACTAAAGAGTGGAAAAGAAATTGATATAATCCCATTGTTGCTGTCCACAAGTATTCTTGTGGTCATTGATTCTACAGATAATCCAGAAATACTTTGCACAGCCAATCACAGAATAATGAGCTCAGGGTGTTTCTATTTCTAACATAAGCAATTGAAAGTCTGCACAATAAATTTATTTGTACATGCAAAGGACTGTCATGGAAACGTTAAATGAGTATGGTAACTACAGTATTGTTTATAAACGTATAAAGCCCCACTCACGTGCAGTGGCGGCTCTAGGATATATTTTCTGGGGGGCTAAGTTGTCCTACAGGGGGACTTGAGCTCGTAGGCTGGAGCTGAAGGAAGGGGACTTTCCAAATGCCAAATGAGATTTTTTAAAAAGAAGATCAACCTCTGGATGGCCGGAAATGGCACTCTCAGACTGTGACAGACATGTGTTGGCTTGGTGTGGCCCTATTTTTATATGTTTTATGGTCTGACTGCCCGACGAGCTCTGTCCGGCGGGGGGGGGGGGCTTGACATCGCTGGCGCCGCCACTGCTCACATGATGCCTCTTTTGAGATGTCATTTTCATTTCTAGGTATTCATGATTGGGAAAAAAACGTATCAAAAGAGTACTAAATCTGCTATAAAAAAGAATACTGTATAATTAATTCTTCTTTCATATATATTTAAGGAAAAGGTTTTGAGGTCTAACAATTTAAGATACACCTCCATGTAAATCTAATAAGCTTAAAAATAATTATATTTAAAAAAAACAAAAAAACTAATCGGCTCACTTTGTGTACTTTGGTTAATGTTTTCGATAACAGTTGGAGCCATAACAAAATTTCTGCTAACAACTTTAAGAATTTTCATATAAAACATCTACAAATGACTGAAAATTGATTTTATTTTTGTCTGTGACTTGTAGAAAGTTGGTTTTTTTAAATGAACAATTTCAACTTTTATTTTAAATATTTTCTCTATATTTTTGGGTGGCAGTATATGTTTACTAAGTGTAAAATGTGGAGGCTCAAAGTTACCAGCACAGGGCCCAGTATTGCATTTCTGCCACTGTGTATAAGGATCTGAAGCTGGACAGTCTTTCCCTCCAAAGCGTGGCCTAGGATTTGTACATGAACGCTCTCTAGCCTGTACTCCACCAAGGCAACTGGCCGAACAAATTGACCAGGCTGACCACCATGTCCATTCTCCATCTGTTAGTACACCAATTAAATTTTTTTAGATAAAAATAACAAAATCTAAGGTGAATAAATTATACATTAGATTTAAATAAGGATAACAATTTTGTAAAAAAAAACCAGTCTTTTAACACATAAATAAGGACACCCCCTAAATTTTCTCGAAAAAATATATAAATAATTAAAACACCATGTTATTTACATCTTAGAAATAAAAAAATAAGGGGAAAAATATTTAGGCATATTATGATTGCATGTCCATAAAGTGCACTTTATAGCTTTTCGTGCCACGGAGGTTTTCCATACTAGTATTGAGATGTCTGGCATTTCGGCTTTTCTTTAAAATCAGATAGCCTGAAAACAACCACAATACCAACTGATACCTGCTCTTGGCCCGTGGGAATGTAAGTATTGAATTGGATATATGTATTTTTTACCAACAAATTTTTAATGTTTTCCAGTTTTAAATGTTTTTAATGGCACTGTTTTTTTTTTAACGTAAATGTAACTAGTAAATCTCATGTAATTCAGCCTTTTGGCTACGACTAGAAGATTAATAAAGAATAATAAAAAAAAGAATAAAGAATAAAAGGATGATTCTACTTTTTCTGGCATTCATTAATAAGATAAAAACATTTAGGCCAAATATTTAAGATGTAAATATAAAAAACGTAAAATTTTATTAATATAAAATTTTTTAATGAATTATGTTTTGCCCTCTCGGAGAATGTTCTGGTATTATTTACATCTTATCTACCATGGATTTTTCATTTGGTCCTGTAGTTTTACTATATGAAATTTTAAAAGATGGCTTATAAAAAGCGGTTTAAAAATATGCTTTCATTTGGATTGAAAAAATGGTAAGTGATTGTTAATTTCCAATTTTCATATTAGATACAGAGATTTATATATGAGACCATGCATGCATTAAACTGTGTGGTATAGATGTGTATAAGAGACAGGCCATATAATTAGTCTAATATTCTACTGAAGAAGCAATCTCTGACCAGATGGACTTATAGCGGCACAGACACGATTGCAGGGTTTTGTTGACACGATGGAAAATCCATTAACAAGGATTGACAGCTGCCTATCCAAAAGTGCAGCTGAAGCAGTAAAAACAAACCGGGCGGTTCTGACGTCGATTATAATCGATAGAGTATGTGGCCGACATGGCATAGCGTTTAGAGGACATAAATATGACGGTGCCTTGGAAGACTGCGATGACATTTATTCAGATGATGTTATGAGTGGTGTCGAACGGTCTGGAAACCTGCGGTCTTTAATCAAATTTCGAATAGACGCTGGAGATCAAACACTGCAAGAACACTCTGCAACATGCTCAAGAAATGCTACGTACATTTCCAAAACAACGTAAAACGACTTGTTGATTTGTATCAAGAAGTTTATTCAAGAAAGTATTATTGAAGAAGTTAAAAACAATCAATTGGTTCCCTCTATGCCGTTCAAACTCATGAAGTCACAGATAGGTCAAACACAGAACAACTCGGCTTGGTCTTAAGGTATACCAAAGAAAATTCTATTATCGAACGCCTTTATGAATATGTAAAATTACTGGTAAAGCTGTATCTGAAGACATTCTTCACAAGACATTCTTCACATCCTCCGTCGTGCTGGTCTTAATCCATGTGATTGTTCAACACAGACATATGATGGTGTAGCAAACATGGCTGGTGAGCAGAAGGGTTGTGCAGCAAGATTCAAGAAACATGCACCTAGAGCCTCATACAGTATTTCCTTTGCGCCAGTCACGATCTGAACTTGGCATTGTCAAAATCCTGCTCCGTTAGTGACATCCATTGCATTTTGGTAACAATTAAATAAGTTGGGATTTTACTCAACTAAACGGCAAAGATTATTAGAGGAGTGCATTGCGACCCACAATGGAAATCTACCGAATGGTTAAAAAATTGCAGTCAAAAAGATAAATTACTTTTTTTTTCTCTGTCGTGGGAATTTCACCCATTTTTATTTCTATCTCTTTTTGTTACATTTTAATTTTTTTTTCTGTCATCAATGACATAAAACATAAAAATTAAAACTAAATTGCACTAAAAAAGGGTCAGTCCGCAATGGCTGACTAATGTTTTTAACTCATCTTTTAAACTTTTATTAATTTCTGAAAAATACATTAATATATTCTTTTTCTTTTAGGTCCTAAAATGTAATTCATTGAATATGTTAAAATACATCTCATTCCAAAAATGTACTTACACATGCACATGTATATACTGTATATATACAGGCACATACATACACTACCTATACATATACATTTTTTTAAATTTCAACAATTCCTAATTGTTTTTCTTTTATGTACAAAACAGAAAGGTAACTGCTGATGTAATATCATTAATAATGTTAATGAAGTCAATACCATTTTCCATCTCAGATCAATAATTAATATAATAATCTTTATAATAATAAAAACAAAAGTCAAGAACTTTCTTTTAGTCATTTTCAAACGTTTTCAAAAGTACATCATTGTATATATTTATACACACACATACAAAAACACACATACTTAAACATATGCACACACACGCACACACCCATCCATACACACACATATTAAATTTACAAATACAGTAATACAAATTTTCGTATGTATTAATTATCTATATACATGAAATACAATTTTTTTCTCCAAATTTCGTTAAAATTACACCAACTGCAAACCAAAGAGCTACCGCATTATGTTGACAATATCACTGGTAATGGTAATGATATTGACATTTTACCATCCGATCAATAATAATAATAATAATAATAATGATAATCTTTATAATAAAGGGCATATAATTATTGAACAGTCAAAAGAGCATATTTAATAAGCCCATTGCGTTCATATCCTTTACAATATAGGCCTACTTAAACGCTATCCAAGGGATCGTACATACTGGCTTGTTCAGCTCAGTTAAAATTTTAATTTTGTAATTAGCGTAGACTGCAATGGAATACATTTGGTTCTTAATTTTACTGTCACAACCCAAGAGGAGTTCTTTAAAAGAACTACTGCTGTTGTTGTTGTTGTTGTTGTTGTTGTTGTTTTGAAAATATTGTCTATTTTTTCCATAACATATTATTACTTAAGCATTCAAAGAACATGTGTTTTTCTTCCTCCAATTCACCACATTTGTTACATGTATTGATATCTTTTAGCTTCCAATTATATAGTTGCATATTGGTGGGAACAACTTTGTTTAATAATTTAATAATTCATTTGTGCATATTTTCTATTTTTTTCATTTTTCACTTTTCGCTTCCAAACATCATTCCAACTTATATCTGCATTGTTAAATACCTTATTCCATTTACTCTGACTTTTAACGAAACTTAAATAAATAGCTTTTGTTTGCATTTGAACTATGTTGTTAATTACCATATTCTCATCTGAATTCACATGTATATCATGTTTCGTATTTTGCTTAATTAATTTCACCCATTCATCTGGAATAGCCTCAATTAGTGAAATATATTCACTCATCCAATTTCTTTTAATACATATTTTTTCAAGAATTTCGTTAGGTTTCATTAGACGATTAAAAATAATTATATCACTAATCTTATTGAAACCTTATGTACTCCAGTTCCTATAGAACAGGGATTTGTTCCTATATGTAATTGCTTTATTACCCCATAAGCTTTGTTTAATTACTTTTTCATACGTGTTAACTACATAATCTTTATTGGTATTATTTAATTCGACACAGCATTTTATAACATAAAAAGAAGGTATAGTATCAAGGCTCGTGTTACTTGTCAGATTAATAATATTTGACATAATCAGAATCACTCTTTCGTTTCCAAATTTGTTTAAATAGTATAATGGTAATAGTTTCCACCTTACGTGTTTCCTACACAGTATTTTCCTTGCCCATGTAATCTTGAGCGCTTTAACGTGTAAAGAAAAATCTGGCATAGTTATGCCTCCTTCAATCAGTTTACCGATTAACGTTTTTGTTTTTATTCTTTCCGTTTTTCCATTCCATAAAAAATCGTATGCTAGTTTATTTACTTTGAAAATTACGTCATCTGGCACATCAATTATACAAGCATTGTATGTAAGCTTAGACAGAGCCACTCTTTAATATTGTAACCTTGCCAAAAAAAAACGTTAGGTTTCTACCTTTCCAAGTATTGAGCAACCTTTCTAAGCTTATCATTTACTACCCCAATTTAATTCGTTACATTTTTTATTGTTATATCCCACATATACCCAGAATCTTAATTGGTTCATCTACCCAATTTAGGCTACATGATTTTTCATTTTAGTTTTATTTTTTCCGATCCATATGGCGTTTGTTTTGCCTTTTAGACTGGGTGCAGTAGGAAATTAGCGGGAAAAAAGTAAAGGAAAATTTAATTTTGGTTTTTCTGAATCAGTATATCATATAGTGTCTCACAAAAAAATCCCCATTCTTAGAGCTTGGGCAACATTTTTTTTATAGCACTTTGAAATTTTGACATAAAATATCCTATTTTGGACTAATTAAGATGGGGGTAGGGGAAATAAATGTATGTTTTTGTCACTTATACATATGCTATGTATATCAAATATAACTTGAACTTGGCTAAATAGTTACTCTTTACTCTCGTAAAAAAAATTAATCGGAATGATGACGTCATCATAAAAAATTCCAAGATGGCTGCCATTTTGGAAGTAAAGCATTTTTATAATGT
>NW_022716878.1:186771-189858 GCF_011630105.1 Anneissia japonica
CTCTACTGTGCATCAATGGCGGCCCGCTGGATCTCAAAAAGAGAGATTCAATAACAATATATAAATTTAATGGCAAATGGGATAAACCCATAAAAACGACGAGTAGCCATATAAATGCAAATAATGATAATATAAAGTTTATATATATATATATATATTATATATATATATATACATATATATATATACATATATATACATATACATATATATACATATATATATATATATATACATATATATAATAATAATAATAATAATAATAATAATAATAAATAAAAACAAACAACTATCAGAATATAAACCCACTGGAAAAAGAAATAGCGAAATTTTGCTCTGAAAGACCCAACAATTCAATTTCTGGACTCGGATCGGGGAAAATTAAAAAAAACTATGGTATTATTTTAGTTACTTCTAGTTTTGCTGTAAATGTGAAAATTGACAATAAACTTAGTTAACTAGTTACTCTTTACTGTCTTTATCGAATTTGAATAAAATGATCATAATGCCAATTTCCAAGATGGCGTTCATCTTGGCGGGGAAAAGATTATTATTATTATTATTATTATTATTATTATTATTATTATTATTATTATTATTATTACTATTGTTCTCAAAGTATAAAATACAATCTCATCAAAGCAATGTACACATATAGAATATATATAAATAATATTATTATTTTAATAGTAGTATATGCTTATTTATTATTGTTGAAATCATTATTAATATTATTATATTATATATTACTATATTATATTCTTATTATTTCGAAATTATATTTTATTATTGAAATGAATTACAATGTTAGTACTGTTATATAATAATATTATTTATAATATTTTTATCACCACTATTGATATCATTTCAGTATTATCATCATCCGTCATCATCATCCTCATCCTATTCGTCATCGTCATCATCATTCTCATTGTTGTCTAATCATCATAATCATCCTTACTGTCATCGATCGTTGTAATCATCAACATCATCATCATCTCATCATACTCATCCATCGTCATCGTCCTCATCTTCATCACGTCCTCATCGATTATCTATCGTCGTTATCATCATCCTCATAATCTTCATCCTCCTCCTCATCCTTCATCATTTTCTTCATCATCATATTCATCCTCATCCATCATCATCCTCGTCATAATCAATGGTGTAGCCAGCTATTGGCACAGTTGGGAAAGTCCCACACCATTTTTCTAATGGGTCCACAAAATTGGTCCAAATTATGTAAATTTATGCATAAAATTGATCCAGATTTCTCATATTTAGCTAAAAATGGGTAAAATTTAAGAATATGGGTCCAGATATTTCATATTTTTGCGTAAAATGGGTCCAGTCCACATTGTTTAAATTTACACGTAAAGTGGGTCCACCCTAATATTGTCCCACACCGTTTGAAAATCCTGGCTATGGCATTGATCCTCATCCATCATTGTAACCCTCATCAACATACTCAAAAATCATCGTTATCATCATCACCATCACCACAACCTACTAATCATCCTCATCCATCATCATCCTTATCCTCATCATCATCAACCTCATCCTTATCCTCCTTATCATCATCACTCATTCATCATTCATCATCATAGTCCTCATTATCATCATCATCCATCATCATCCGTGTCCTCATCATCATCAACCACATCATCATCATCCTTATTAATCATCATTATCAATTATCATCCTCATCATGAGAATGATGATGAAGAGGAGAACGACAAGAATGAAAATGAGAACGAGGGGCAGAGGGGATGTTTCTCATCAACATAATTCTTATCAATTATCCTCATCATTATCACGATCATCCTCATCAATCATAATTATCATCATCCTTATCTTCATTATCATCAAACTCATCATCCTAATTCTCCTTATTATCATTATCCTCACCATCCTTATCAGCATCATTTTCTTCCTCATCATCATTCATCATCAATCATCATCTACCTCATCATCTTCCTTCTCCTCATCAACTGCATCATCCTCATTCCCCTCCTCCTCATTCTTATCTTCATCACCATATTCATAATCATCAATACCATCACCCTCATTATTATCGTCATCCTCATCATCTTCCTGATTACTGTCATCAGCATCAACATTACCATCATCATTTTCATCATTATCCTCTTCATCATCAGTCACCATCATCATCACGAGGATGATGATAAGGAGGAGGATGACGAGAATGAAGATGAGGATGAGAGGGATGATTCTCATCATTCATCATCATCATTCTCATCAATCATTTTCTATCATTCTCATCACCATCATCACAGTCATTATCATCAACAACCATTATCATAAATCATAATCACCATCATCTTCTTCCTCACCATCATCCTAATCATCTTTCTTCTCCTCCTCATGATCAACATCCTCCTTATAATGGGGATTATAATGAGGATGGGGAGGACAATGAGGAAGATGATGATGATGATAATAATAATGACATCAGTATAGTAAGAGTAACAGTACTAACGCTAATATTAATGTGAATTATAAACTATAATGTTTTTGTAATGCATAAGAATAATTATATAGAGTACTATATTAATTATATTATAAAGTAACAACATAATAGTATAATAATAATGATGAAGAAAAATGTAGTGTAGAAAGATTAAATTTAAATAGGTAAACATTTCCTTTAATTTTGATTGTAGTAGTCTTGGAATTTGGTGTGTTGACGTCACCATTCCAAATTTGCTTGGGAGGTGGGGAATTCCCATCAGACAGGCATAGACTCCCACTGTCCGATGCCACGAAGAGGTTGCCACATCACAAATAATGATTTGCTTATCCATAAAACATTAATTTGGTTGCCAATCCCTAATATTTTGGCTTAAAAGCAAAATTTTGGGCCATACTACCCAGAGATTTTTATTCCGGGACTCTGACCGAGGGTCTAGTTGGCTCTTGTGTTTGGACCCACCTTATCAGACCCCCTGGGGCCACCACTGAACGACTATAATGGGTAAGTATTTAACTAAGGTCCTGTCAGTTTTTACAGTTATAGAAAAAAAACCCCCTTAAAAGTGACTAAAAACATAAACATGTTTCCCACAC
>NW_022716878.1:189979-195876 GCF_011630105.1 Anneissia japonica
TTTATTCCTGTATGTATAATATTGTATTGAGATTGTATTGTACTTTGATAACAATAAAATTATTTTTACATTAAAAACATAGTTTTTCCCACTATAATGGACGCCATCTTGGAATTTATCATGATGACATCATCATTCCGATCAAATTTTTCAATGAGAGTGATGAGTAACTATATAGCCAAGTTTTTGATACATTTCATATCCACAGTATATGTAAAAGTGACCAAAAACATAAAGTTATTTCCCCTATCCCCATAGTTTAAAATAGGGTATTTTAGTCCAAAAATTTCAAAGTGCTGTAAAAAAAATTGCCCAAGCCCTAGGCATGGGGATTTTTTTTTTCTGAGACACTATAGGGTGTGTTGATTCAGAAAAACCAAAAATTAATTTTCCTTTACTTTTTTCCCGCTAAAATTCATTTCAGCAGTTTTACAACCAGGCTATTTGTTTAGACTCATTCCAGATACTTGACCAAAATTACCAACAATATTTAGACCATTCTCAATACTCTTTTCATTTCCAACAAACAGTACAGTGTCATCTGCAAGTTGTGCAATACGCACTTCCTCATATTTTCCTTGACTAGGTATTGATATTCCTTTAAAGTGTGCACTATTGCTTATATCACACGCCATGATTTCGACGACCAGAATAAATAACAACGCCGACAATGGGCAACCCTGTCTAATGCCACTTCTCATTTCAAAACTTTCAGATACCCATCCATTATTAACAATGACACACTCTGTCTTATTATAAGTTGTATTAATCCATTTATGAAGAGTCTCCAAAATTAAATTTTTCTAATACCTTCCCAAATTCCCTACTCACAGAGTCGAAGGCTTTTCTAAAATCAAGGGATAGAAAAGCACCTTCCATTTCCTTTTCTGCCGTATAACGAAGAACATCAATTAGCCGAACACTTTCCCCAGCAAAGCGCCCTTTAATGTACGGTATCCTTTTTGGTCATTGTTAATAACACTTTCAATTACTTTATGATGTTTTGAACATAAATTTGTGTTAAAATCTTGTAATCCGTGTTTAGTAATGTGATAGGACGCCAATTTTATAATAATTGTTTATCCCCCTTTTTGAATAATAAATTTACACCCCTTTTCTGTGTATGGTTCATTTCATTTTTAAAATAACACTCGTTAATTGCATTACAAACAATTTGTTTATTTTCTTTCCAAAAATAAATATAAAACTCAACGGTAAGACCGTCACATCCTGAAGTTTTATTTAACTTCATTTTTCGTATGGCTTCATCACATTCTTCTATAAGTCACGATGCCTTCACATACACCCTTTTCTTCCTCAGATAAACTGTTTACTTTTATTTTATCTAAGTAGGTGTTGATTTCCTTAAGGGATATCCCCTTATTTGTATATAGATGTTTATAGAATTTTATTTATGTCTGTTAACACAGCACTATCTGAGTTTTTTTTATACTTTTGATATGTATTTTTCATTCCGTTATTTTTTTCTAAACTGAGAAAGTATTTAGTGCTACGTTCGCCTTCATCCATCCATTTTAATCTTGCACGTATGTATGCACCTTTTGTTTCATTCTCATAAATATTTTCCAGTATTTTTGTTTTTTCTTCAATTTCTTCCTCAATGCTTTCATTAGAATTACTAACATTGTTTACAAGTGAATCAATTAGCTGTTTTATTTGGTTGTGTAGTTTCATTTTTTCTTTGTTTTTCTTTTTATTTATTTTTTTCCCCATAAAAAATAGAAAGGTCCCTAACTCTGACTTTTAATAATTCCCAAAGTAAATCTGGGCCGAGAGTTTTTTCATTGTTTTGAGTTTTAATAATAACTTTTCTAATAGCACTTTGATAATCAGTATTGACTAATAAGTTATTATTATATTTCCAATATCCTGGACCTCTTTTAGAATTATCAAATCCAAGATAAAAAGATAAATTACTTTGTGAAACCCGTTAGGTCGAACGACATTGTTCGAATTTGGAAGGTTATACATGTCTTTGCTTGAATGCTTTGAAACAATACGGTGCAACTCGGAAAGTCGCAGGAAATGAGATTCACAGTCCATCACTGAAGCAAATGGTTTTCTCTAGAGTATCTCATCATCCACATTCATAATCTCATTCCAGTGTTCAGCTTACTTCTTAGGGTTCATACCCATACATAAAAATTCTATAGGACTTTATAGACCTTCTATAGAGACTAATCAATTTCTACAGAAATTAGTATTTTCTATAAAATTGTTTTATAGAGGAACTAGTTTCTATAGAATTCTATAACATACTATATACACATATTTAATGTAATTTCTATGTTTTTAATTTTTTTTTGTTTCATTCAATATTTTATTGACACATTCGTGTCTGACCAGTATAGTCCTACATCTTGCATATTCTATAGAAATTCTATAGAATATTCTATACAAATGATATGACAAGTTCTCTATAATAAAACTATAAAATTTCTATATTTATTCTATAAAAAATTATAGTCCTTACCTGTATTTTTTTTTAAATGTATTATAACAATTTTATAGGGATTATCTCTATAGAGATATAAAATCTATATAGAGTATAACATATATGAAATTTCAATATCAATTTATTTATTTATAGTATATTCTGTAGAACTGTATAATATTCTAAAGTTATTTTAAAAACTGTAACTTTTAATAGTCTATAGAAAATATATATAAAATATATATAAAAACTCTATGGAAACGTTTATAATTTGTAAAATTGTTTCTTTATAGAAAGTATATATAAAATGAATACGAACGCTATGGATGTGATTATCTGTAAATGAAATATTAAAAATTATTTTTAAAATTATATCTATAAAAAAAATTATGTATAGAATTATGTATAGAATGTATATATAAAATCTATTCAAACTATATGAAAAAATTCTGGAACCGCTAATACATTGGTAGCCTTATGGGAACTTTATGGGGGGGGGGGAGCGGGTCTGTAGTAACAAAACTTATCCCTCACCTATTCACTTAACAACAATGCTTTAGGGTTAACAGAAAAATGTTATCAACAGCCTAACCTGTTTACTGTGATAGCCCACCTACCAACCATATAATTAATGTTAGTGTCGAATTGCACAAATCTGATTGGTCACTTGTCACTTCATCAAGTGAGCATCAGCTGATTTGAATTGTCACTTCATGTGGAGCCAACGGAAGCGGTAGTATTTTGAATTTCTCTCTGGACTTTCATGATGCTAGGCAGTTATAAACATACTCCTTGGAAGTATTTTAGCAGTACTGTATTCACTATCAAGTGGTAAGAGTTGGTTTTGTTTTATTATTTAGTTTACTACTCTAGCAGACACGCTAGCCTCCTCCTAGGCCTAGTAGTAGTGGAAGATGAAGGCTTGAATGAGGAGGCCTGGCCTAGCCTAAGGCCTACAGTAGCTGTACCGGTACTAGCCTAGCCGCCGTACGGAGACAGACAGAGGTTCTCTGTTCTCTCTAGGCCATTGAGGATATAGGGCTAGGCCTAGAACCTGGGCCTTTTGTTGGCCTAGCTAAGCTGTAAGTTAATTGCCCCATAAGAAGCATGCCATAAGAAGAGTGGTAAATTGAATTTGGGCCGTGTCCTCACTAATGTCCATGATGCTTTAATAAAATAATGGGTTTAGGGTTAACCGGGGTGGACGTGGTGTAAAGAATTATCATTATTATTATTAGTATCATTATTTGCAGAAAGTCCATGTAATCTCTAGGCCTATACTAACATAAATGGTGATTTTATTTCAGGATACTCAAGTCTATTACTACTGTAAGTGTAATTAAGTGAAAACTCAATCCGGTCATACTCAATCTTGTAGTAGGAAAGCATTAATGTTTGTTTAAAGACGTATCTGTGAAGGAACAGAAAATTACCTAACATTCTATGCTTTAATAAAATAATCGGTTTACGGTTAACCGAGTGGGTTTGGGGTGTAAAGAATTGTAAAGAATTGTTATTATTTGGGAAAGTTAATGTAATCAAAAGGCCTATACTAACAACATAAATGGTGATTTTATTTCAGGATACTCAAGTCTCGGTAACTACTGTAAGTGAAAACTCAATCCAGTCAACTCAATCATTTTAGTAGGAAAGCATTAATGTTTGTTTGAAGACGTATCTGTGAAGGCCAGAAAATTACCTGACTTACTAAAGGTGAATATAATGTTTTGTTGACGTTTTATTTTTACTGTCCTGTACTATTAATTATTAACAAAATGCTATACATGATGATGTCGTTTACACGATAGAGTTTAATCAAATTTAATGTGTATATATTAGGCCTATATAGGCCTTAAGGGATATTGGAATTGTAGTGTAGGCTAAGCTGTTTTGAAAACTAAAAAAAAAAAATAATAATTTTCTTTTGTTTAAAAAAGAAGTAACTGCTAGTCTGTCATTAGTCTCGGTAACTACTGTAAGTGAAAACTCAATCCAGTCAACTCAATCATTTTAGTAGGAAAGCATTAATGTTTGTTTGAAGACGTATCTGTGAAGGCCAGAAAATTACCTGACTTACTAAAGGTGAATATAATGTTTTGTTGACGTTTTATTTTTACTGTCCTGTACTATTAATTATTAACAACATGCTATACATGATGATGTCGTTTACACGATAGAGTTTGATCAAATTTAATGTGTATATATTAGGCCTATATAGGCCTTAAGGGATATTGGAATTGTAGTGTAGGCTAAGCTGTTTTGAAAACTAAAAAAAAAAAATAATAATTTTCTTTTGTTTAAAAAAGAAGTAACTGCTAGTCTGTCATTAGCTACATATATGTATATTACTCCTATTTTAATACAATAATAAAGGGATGTAATACATTTAATAGCGGTTTCTATAATATGCGCTCTATTTTGTTTTGTTATATCTTTCAGCAAGAGTGAAACTCCGAGAAATGTTAGTACAAGTCACAGTGATTTAGTATTTCAAACTAGATTCGTTCAACGGCATAATTCATACTAATTTAGCTTGGTACCATCGGACAAGAAAAGGCATGGTAATGGACAGTTGCTGCTGCAATATCACAAAGAATGCTGGTTTATGAACACCTGTAACACAAATGGTTCTTGAATATTGTTTTACATAATAAACTCTTGTAGTAGGACAACATTACGAAAAAAATGCTTATTTAAACCGGACTGTAAAAGCAAAGAACTATGTAGAATAGCCTTGAACTTGAGGTACAGTATGTTTAGCAGTAAGACATTAGCAAAATGATAATATATGAAGGGGTATGCTAGTAAATGAGACCCTAGGGAATTAAAGTCCCTACCGTATGATGTTTGTTGGTGTTTTAAATTAAAGAAATTATGGTTTGTATATGAACTCATAATGTATTTTGTAAGTCTGCAGAAGTTTATTAAAGCCATTTTTACCAATTGGAACTGGGACCATTGCAAACCAATTGGAATTGGGGGCCAGTTAAAGTTGAAGAGCAGTTGAATTGTCCAAAAACACACAACACCAACATTTTTTTTTAAAAAGAATACACAGATTGTCTATATAAAATTGTTCAATTTATATATACACTTTCTATATACAGTAATTGTATTGAATTTCTATTCGCATATTTAATGTATTTTTATAGGTTTTTTTTCTATAAAATGTTTATAGATTTATAAGTGGTTTTTATAAAATTGTTTATAGATTTTCTATAGTTTTTTAAGGTTTTTTTTATATAAAATTTTCATAGACTTTCTATAGAATTTTAATAGAATTTTCATAGTTTTTTTAGGGTCTCACTAAAAGGCGCATACCACCGCATGCCGCCCATAATCGACGTTTATTTTTCTTTTTTAATGAATTATAATGTGAAATATTAATGCAAATATTACAACCATACCTCCACATAAATGGCAGACGCCAAAGCTGAGTGAG
>NW_022716878.1:196830-202305 GCF_011630105.1 Anneissia japonica
GTATAGGCCTAGGCCTATAGTGTATAATAAAATAGAGACACTTACTAAAACATATCCCATATACCATAAGTTGACAAGTTGCTCTGAGATTGCCAGTGTGAGAACATCACTGACCGTGGAGCTATCACTTGACACGGGTTTGGTAGTTGGCTAGAAGCCCAGCCAGTTGGCTAGGGTTTACCTATGACTAGGCCTAGCCCTGTCTCTTATACACATCTAGATGTGTATAAGAGACAGGTGTTTAATTACGGTCAGTTCATATCAGGGTGTTGTGTGGATGTGTCTCCTGTGAGTGAATAAAGATGACTACTGCCCTCACTCAGCTTTGGCGTCTGCCATTTATGTGGAGGTATGGTTGTAATATTTGCATTGATATTTTACATTATAAATCATTAAAAAAGAAAAATAAACGCTGATTATGGGCGGTATGCGGTGGCATGCTGTGGTATGTGGTGGCATGCGGTGGTATTCGCCTTTTAGTGAGACCGGTTTTTTTATATAATTTTTATAGATTTTTAAGTCTTTTAATATAGTTTTAATATATTTTTTATAGTTTTTATAAATTTTTTATAGTTTTTTTAATAAATTTTTTAATATAGTTTTAATAGATTTTTAATAGAGTTTTAATAGATTTTTAATAGACTTTTTATAGTGGGCTTCTATAGTTATTTCTATAGAATTTTCTATAGATTTTCTAAACAATTATGCTATAGACATTCTATAGTTTTTTTGGATAGAATTCTATAGATTTTTTTTTGTATGGGATAGCTTTTTTTGCAAAAATGCATTAAGAGAAGTATGGAGGTGATAGTTGCTCATGAAGAAATTCAGCTTGCCATCAGAGTTGCAATCTGTACGTGATAATCATGAAAAGGAATTCGCTGATATATTCAAAAACTCTTGAGTCAATGGCTAATTACGCAGGTACTGAAATTGCTGTTAAACTGCGATGTGCACGGCAGAGCATGAGAGAGAACTATGAAGGAACACCATTAGTATACTGGCGACGGGCCGTTTTCATTCCATACCTCTTGATAGCCTTCTTCACCAATTGCAAATCAAGGTTTTCATCAATGAACGTCCATGCTATTCGTGCCTTACATATAATACCAGCAAACATAACATGTCCCAGCGAAAAACAAGAGCAGATATTTGACTATTACAAAGACGACATGCCTGACCATGAGTTATAATCAAGAGATCCGACTGTGGAAAAGAATGTGGCCGGATAGAGAAGACTTTCCTTCGACGCCTAGCACAACACTGGATGCCACCAATTCTGGCCTGTTTCCAATCTTCACTACAATCTTAAAGTTGGTGATTTTAATACCGGTAACTGCAGCAGCAGTTGAAAGAGCTCATTCCTTATTAAAATACGTAAAGACCTGGAAGCGAACAACCATGAATGAGGAGCGATTAAATGCACTGATGCTCCTATACATTCACAAAGATATCTCCGTAAAGTATAAAAAAGATCGTTGACGCCTACGCCACAAAACACCCACAAAAAATGCTTCTTGTTAATCCAATGGAGTGAAAAGATTAATAGTTCAACACTTGTTCAATCATTATGTTGGGTACCCATCATAATAAAGTTGTTTTTCTATACACAATGTGTTCATGAAAATTATTGAATCGAAGTCAGTAAGAAATAAGTGAATGATTTGAATTAATTATTAGAGCTAATAGATAGATATACAGTAAACAGCCAATAATACCAACAGAATCATGGTGTTGGGGACCTGTAACATAAATACCCGTCTTAAAATGTAGGGCTTAGGTCACTAAGTATAACCATTATTTTTCATAGCAATTCTTTTGTACCAGATCAATTTTATTATTATTATTATTATTATTATTATTATTATTATTATTATTATTATTTTTATTATTATTATTATTATTGATAATATTCTTATTATTATTCTTATTATTGTTATTATTATTCTTATTCTTATTATTATTAATATTATTATTATTATTAATGCCATGCATGATAATGTTAAAGCTAAGGTTAGAGTGGGAAATGATCTTACAGACCACTTTTGTATTGAAAAGGGTGTAAAACAGGGGCGTGTCTTATCCCCAATACTATTTTGTATTTTTATAAATGAATTTGTAAAAATTATTCGAGACAATGGTATTGGGGTTAAAATGAATGGCTTATGGATGGAAGGCCTCTTTTGACGTCGTTTTATTGGGAAATAATGAACATGAAATGATAAAAATGTTACATATTGCAGGGAAGTATGCAAAGGAGTGGAAGCTAAGTTTTAACTATAAAACATCTAATGTGATGGTCGCTGGAGAGCACATTAACCGAGAAAAACAATGGAAAATTGGTGACAAATTCATAAAAGTGGTAGATTGCTATAAATATTTGGGAGTGATAATTTCCTCAAATCAAAAGGAGCATAACCACTACCAACATGTCATTCAAAAAGGAAACCGTTTAATTTCGTATATCAAAGGTGTAATTGGAAACCTTGATAATTTTAATAGGGTCTATTACGGCAGCATTCTTTGGAAGACAATAGCGCTTCCCTCAATTAATTATGCATGTTGAGTCTGGCATAGCAATTCAAAAAAAAGATAATAATGACTTAGAAAAACTACAGTTAAAAAATGGCCAGATTTCTACTTAAAGCTCCTCGTTGTACACCGCAAGAAGCTCTATATGCCTATGGTGATTTAGGCTGGGCCCCATTGTCAAAAACGCATGAAATTACTAAAATTAAATTCCTTAACCGTGTAATACATATGAATAAAAATCGGTAGCCAAATACTCTACTTCATTGCATGCTTCAACTGAAATCATCCAATTTTAATGTGTTAAATTACACATTTCTTGATTCGTGTAAGAATATACTTGATAAATGTACAGATTTAAATATGTTTGAACAAGTTTCTGATTGAGATAATTTCACTTTTAATTCTTTTCCTGTTAAAACTGTAAATACACATGTTGCAGACTCATACAACGTTGAGTGGGAAAACCAAATTAACCAAAAGCCTTCTCTTAAAAATTACTCAAAATTGAAATCTACACAAAGCCTCGAAAAATATCTGCTTGATAAAAGTAACTTTATGGGGGTAAGTCTAAAATTTAAAGTCAGGTCCAACACATTACTCCTTGATGGCAAGACCTGCAAATGGTCTAAAGAAATTACTGGTCAGTGTACCTTGTGCCAAAGTGGCGAAACCGAAGATATTCGTCACTTTTTATTTAACTGTAAATCATTTGATACAATCAGAGAGGCAGAATTAGCTATCTTAAAACAAGACCTTGAACTTTGCAATGAGACTGCAACTTGCAATAATTTTTCCGAATATAATATTGATGATAAAATTCATTTTGTTCTTGGGGGAAAAATAATCTCTTTAATGACTGTCTCTTATACACATCTAGATGTGTACAAGAGACAGCTCATTAGTATTCATTGAGATAATTAGATGTCCTATTTAGTCGATTTAAAAACAGGTTGAAATGCATTGTTGCTTGAGTAATGCATATAATTTTTTTTTTTTTTTAATTGAATTTCTTTTATATACTTTTATAACCACATACATATATACATACATACATACAGATATACACACATACACACACATAAATACATGGGTCTAGGACTGTTGCCACCCGGCCTGTTGCCACCCGGCCTTTTGCCACCCTAGGCCCACCTGGCATTTTGCCACCTAGGCCCGTTGCCACCCGGCCTTTTGCTACCCGGCCCGTTGCCACCATAGGCCCTTTGCCACCATGGCCCTTTGCTACCCAGAATGGTTCATTGCCACCGTAGGCCCGTTGCCACCCGGCCCGTTGCCACCCATTGTATAGTAGGCTTATGCATTGTATTCGCAGAAATTTTACTCTCGGCATTTTTGTGTACTGAATGATGAATGGACTGACTATTTATTTGGCAGATTGTAAACAACGACAATTAGTTGCAGTTAAACATCATGACATACATACATACACATATATACACATATACACACACATAAATACATGGGTCTAGGCCTGTTGCCACCCGGCCTGTTGCCACCCGGTCTTTAGCCACCTGGCCTTTTGCCACCCTGGGCGCACCTGGCCTTTTGCCACCTAGGCCCATTGCCACCCGGGCTTTTGCCACCCGGCCCGTTGCCACCCATTGTATAGTAGGCTTATGCATTGTATTCGCAGAAATTTTACTCTCGGCATTGTTGTGTACTAATTATTTATTTGGCAGATTGTAAACAACGACAATTAGTTGCGGTTAAACATCATGAAAGTCACACGTGTGAAGTAGCTTCCTGATTAGAGTTCTATCTTTATACCTTTTTTGTTATGTTCACTTAATAGTTAGGAAAGGTGTGATGTCGTGTACTGTGATATTAAAGGAAATATGGTTGGTGTAAATTTTGTTGAAATATTTTGTACTGTAATTATGAAGATATTTATGTAGAGGTTTATGATATAAGTAGACAGTTTGGTGAGTGAATGGAATTTGTTGCATAGAAGCATTTCATTGTATTATAATTACGTATATCATTTGTCTTTGTTTGTTAGTTAAACATGAAGCATTGTTTCAGAAAGGCTAAATAACTTCTTGGCTGACGTCAGATCTTGGTGTATGTATATGTTTATATGTATATGTATATGTGTATATATGTATATATATATATGTATATATGTATATATGTATATGTGTATATATATGTATATATATATATGTATATATATGTATATATGTACAATATGTGTATATATGTATATGTGTATACACATACACACACATATACAAATATATATGTATATATATATATGTATATATGTATATGTGTATATATGTATATATGTATATGTATATATATGTATATATGTACAGTATGTGTATATATGTATATATGTGTATACACCTACACACATATACAAACATATATATATATATATATATATACACATATATACATATATATATATATATACATATATATACATAAATACATATATACATACATATATATATATACATATACATATATACATATACATATATACATATACACATATTGCTCGGAGTGGCTTCCAGTACTTTCTGGAGTTCCGCAGGGGTCAATTCTTGGCCCGTTGCTTTTTAATTTATATATCAATGATCTCCCTTCTATTTTTAAGTTTTCTCAATCACTTTTGTTTGCTGATGACCTGAAACTTTTTAAAATAATATCCTCATTCAAGATGCTCAATTATTACAAGATGATTTGAAGTCACTTACGAAATGGTCGGAGTCATGTAAGCTTTCCCTAAAAATTAGTAAATGTAAATCTTTGTGTATCTCACTTAAAAGAAAACCTATTTTATTTACATATGAGTTGAATAGTCAGGCACTAGATTCTGTTACTTTTCATAAAGATTTAGGTGTTTTAATTGATAAGTTAAATTTTTGTTTACATGTTAATTTTGTTGTGTCAAAATCAAACAAGATGCTTGGTTTA
>NW_022716879.1:0-2419 GCF_011630105.1 Anneissia japonica
ACTGTACTGTTTTTTGATATACCCATTATGTATTCTATAATAATAATGCTCAGATAGAAACATAAGACGTTATATGCCCTAATCATACCAAATGGACCAATTGTTGAATGGGAAGAGGGCCACATATTTGGTATTGTAGAACGTTACAGGGGTTCCAATAGAATATTGGTTAAAATGTTAAGATTTAATATTCGCTTTTAATTTTTTTTTTTTAAACAATTAACTAATTTTGTATTCAGTACATTTTTGACTGTCTTAAAAATGTGGACCTTTTTGATTAGGGGATGGGGTTGAGGATGGGGAAAGTACGCACCAAATCCATTAAAATAACATTTTATTAACATGTACCATAATAAATCAATTAAACAATCAATTCTATTTTCTGAGTCTGCAATTTTATACGATACCTCATAAAAGTATGAATTTCATAAAAGATATATTTTAAATGTATTTCTCACTAGTTCAATCTCTTTTATTTCAGTGTCCCAAGTCAAGCCTACCGATTCATCAGGAAGTGCGAGATCGATGTACAAAATTGTCACCGGAACAATGTATATTGAATTGCCGAAACACAATGTAATATCATTAGGCGGGTTTAAGTACGGAATGGTGTTTCTTCTAATTTTGGAAAATGTACATATAGGTAAGTAAAACGTGTACTATGTTGTACCACAGACCCTTTGTGTTTTGCACTGTAGTTGTACAAGCCTGTAGGCCTACATGGATTTAATTACGGCATCCATTGCTGTGTTGTTGTTCAGGTCTGTATTTTTCAGACTGGGGATTTGCTCTAAAATCGGTTTATTGAGAGTCTTATTCATTAATTTTGTGGACTAATTTAAAACATAGAAATCTTAAAATTTAGCCATAATACAATGGCATTAAACCGGACTATCTGTTGGTTTTCTCCAATAAAACAAAAAAATGCTGGTAATATATCGAAGAACGAATGCATTATTTAGATTAAGATAACAAAGATTAAATATACAAACATTAACTCCTTTTCCGATATATTAAATATTCTATAATAACAATGCTCGGATAGGATATAATCATACCAAACCACCAGTTGTTGAATGAGAAGAGGGCCACAGATTTGGTATTGTAGAGCGTTACAGGGGTTCCAATATAATATTGGTTAAAATATTAAGATTTAATATTCGCTTTTAAATTTTATTACAAAAATTAACAAATTTTGTATTCAGTACATGTTTGTGGGGAGAATACGCACCTAAATCATTACTAAAATAACGTTTTATTAACATGTACACTTAAACAATCAATTCTATTTTCTGAATTTGCAATTTATTATATATATATATATATATATATATTTATAAATAGGTCTATATTTTGAATGTACTTCTCACTAGTTCAATCTGTTTTATTTCAGTGTCTCATGTCAACTCTACCGATTCATCAAGAAGTGCGAGAATGAAATGTACATAATTATAGGTAAGTAAAGCGTGTACTATACTGTACCAGACCCTCTGTGTTTTGCACTGTAGTTGTACAAGCCTGTAAGCCTACATGGATTTAATTGCGGCATCCATTGTTGTGTTGTTGTTTAGGCCTGTATTTTTCAGACTGGGGACTTGCTCTAAAATCGGTTTATATATAGGGTCCTTTTCATTAATTTTGTGGAATAATTTGAAACATAGAAATCTTAACATTTGGCCATAATACACTGGCATTAAACCGGAGTATCTGAGTGAAAATTTAAACAACAGTAACAACGTAATAGGAGCTAAAGATTTGTCATTGTGTGATGACGTTCCATATAGTGTTGTTCGTGGGCACATATTTTTTCGAACTACATTCTACAATTTAACGCCAAGTACTCTTTAAAATTAGGTAAAATAATTTTTATTATTTTAATTAAATGTAATATTATTTATATAGTGACTTAAAAATGATCCATGGGTCGTAAAATTTGCTTTAATTTAAACAATCGCATAAATATAGAAATTTATGAAAATAGAATGAAGCATAAAGTGATGTTAATGCCGTTAACGTTTGTATATTTAATCGTTTTTATCTTAATCTATTTTAATGTATTGCATTCGTTCTTCGATATATTATCAAAATTTTTGTTGGTTTATTGGAAAAAAAACAATATTTTGACATATTCTTAGGTACCTTGATAAAGACCTAAGGATAGGTCGAAATATTGGTTTTCTCCAATAAAGTGTTTCTAAAGTCCATATACATGGTATTCATTTCCTATATTCTTTATATATATAAATATATATGTATATATATATATATATATATATATATATATATATATATCCTACACTGTACTCGTTTATCGATATAATAAGTATTCTTTAATAGCAATGCTCAGATAGGAAGATAAGACGTTATAATCATGCCAAATGGCCCAATTGATTTGGAAGATGGCCACAAATTTGGTATT
>NW_022716880.1:0-640 GCF_011630105.1 Anneissia japonica
GTTTTACATTTACATCCAGCGTTAGGCCCACTGAATTGTTTAAATGCATTTTATTGAAAAAAAAAACCACCAGATTTTACATCTATAGACGTAAGTTGATTTAATATGCTGAAGCATTATTAATGGTATAGGCCTGTACTTATTAAATATTTCAACAAATATCTCATTAATCACACTATCGCAAATAGGTCTATTGAAGTATTATTGAAGTATTATTAATTCTTTATTAAAGCATTATTCGAGCACCTTCATTATTATTATCATTATTATTATTATTATTATTATTTTATGTATTATTTATCAACCATACTAACATTGAAAACATGAATTATGTGGATAAAATTATCATAGAAAATAAAGATTATTTTTTAAAACAGCAGAATAAAATAGATAACACCTTTATTAAAAAAAAACAGGTTTTGTATAGACGCAAGTTGATTTAATATTGATTCATCTCATTAATTAAAATTTTTTTATTCATTTCGAGCACTGTTATTATTATTATTATATTATTATTATTATTATTATTATTATTATTATTATTATTATTATTATTATTACTACTACTACTACTAGGGGCCTACTACTACTATTTTATTTTAAATTTTTGTTGTTTTATTTTTTGTTTTATGTATGGGCC
>NW_022716881.1:0-832 GCF_011630105.1 Anneissia japonica
TATCTGATGTTATATTGAGCATTATAAATAAATGAACTGTTACAAACACAAAAATGACTTCTTAATCAGAGGTGTACAGAAGTTAATATTAATTTGTTTGGATATAACCGGTCTACACGACCTGCACTAGCTAAGAAGACAAGATGTATAGATGAGCAAAATTGTAACTTATCCTCATACAACTCAACTTGTTGAATAAAATCTCAGATAAGATAGTATAATACATACTCCAAGTATTGAAATGCGCGCCATCGTGTCGGAATTCAATATTTCGACATTAGTTATGTCATCAGGAATTCTTGATGAATTTAAAGCTCATTCTAAGTTTTGAGAATAAATTAAATACCAAAATGTTTTATGACATCAACTAAAGATTTATTTCTCATTCATATGAAATAACAAATTTAAATAAAAATCTTAAAGGGATATACTGTACAGCTAAAGCATATGAAATAGATTCAAATTACAATTACAACGAAATAAGAACATAAGATGTTCCTTAAAATATGAAAACAAGCACCAACTAAATGCTGTGAATACACAAACAAAAAAAATTTTTTAAAGACTATAGTAATGAAGAAAAAGAACTTAATTAAATGAAAATGTAAGCATCAGTAAATTAATCCTTGATCCACATCATTAACTCTTCCAAAATCTATTAGGAATCATTTATAGTGCTGTTTTTGTAAGATTACAATATGAGAAGCTTTTTTGAAGCTGAAATAATACTTTGAATTAGATATTTAATTGGGGTGTACAAAGCAATCACAAAGTCACTTGCCATCCAGATGTTACAAAAAATTGAGTGCATTTACAAAGATTATTATTAATG
>NW_022716882.1:0-549 GCF_011630105.1 Anneissia japonica
ATTATTTTAAGTAGGCTACATTTTATTCCTAGGTTTTCAATTACAAGGAATAGACCATCTCTCCAGACGGTGTCAAAAGCCTTCCTGAAACTGCTGAAATCAAGGAAGGCCAAATATGTCTTCTTTCCTTCAGCCTGACGGCTGTTGTGTCGTAAATATCTATGCATACCCCCTTCTCTATAGCATATTCTTATTTAAAACTCGGTACATGACAATCATTTTAATGAAGCCTCGCTTCCTACGTCTTTCCTAATTAATATTTTAATTGATTTCTGCCTTTTTTCCCAGGATAAAATGGATTATCGCCATTATCAACCGGCAATTGGTGGATATATTACATCTACCAATAACTCTTATACGGTTATCGAGGACGAAAATCACTTACATATTGGTCCGACCTTAACGTCATCAAGTCTCCATCAAAATGAGTCTATCCAGAATGGAGCGGACGTGCACAGTGACAGTAACAAAACACAACACATTATATTTACCGACCCTAAACATTGTGCTTTCAATATTGAAAATCAACAAAACTCGTACAACTTATGC
>NW_022716883.1:0-636 GCF_011630105.1 Anneissia japonica
TAAGTCAGGTGCTAATAAAGACCTTGGATTCATATCTGACTTCACTTTCGCTAATAAATAAATATGTATATATTTTTGTCCATCCGTCATATTTTCATCCATCTAGTCTATTTATCTTCTTTTTTTTTAAATATTCACTTTATTTATTCGTTTTTATCTTCCCTTATTCATCATTTATATTTGTATATCATATATTATATATTTCTTCATTCCTTTTTTGATAGTTATGTGTCCACATGACATTTTATTTGACAGTATTATATTATTTTTGTTGTTTATAGGCCTATTTCCTTGTTTACCATTCATTAGATTTGCCACTCTGACAAGTGATTTATGCCGATTTGCTTATGTCAGACTTAAGGCCTCCTTATAAACTATTGCTAGTGATAAGACTGTGTAACCTATTGTTTATAGATCTGGTGATTAATCCCCCATTGTATAGTCTTATGTATTCTGTTAAGTTTCTCATTGATACTCATGCGCTGACAAAGGTAACAGGAGTTGCCGAAAATTTCGCAAATAAAATATTTCTATGTCTCCTACAAGTCAAAGTATCGTAGCAGTTTATTTTGTCTGCGTCTACCTACTTATTTATTCCTACGATGAGACATACGTGGATCCACATCAACAACTCCG
>NW_022716884.1:0-38226 GCF_011630105.1 Anneissia japonica
GACATTGCGAAGTACCCAAAATTAATAAAATAGAAACTAACACCATAAAACGAATGGCACGCATAATTGACGGCTGTACTCGCAACTAGTATCGAATTGTCGATGCCACAGTAAAGATCAAAGGACTGTACGCACGCGCTATGTTCGAGAGCGGAGATGTGCGTCCTTTTGTTGAATTACCTTGCTCTCAATGAGCGTTGTTGGCTCTCTTGTTCTATTTATACTCTTTGGTTTTAGATGCAGAATTTTTTGTGGGACAACTATCTCAGGTACCACAAAAAAAAAAATAGACTTATCCGTGTCAAAGGCTATAATATAATTATTGTTTAATACGGTTACATAAAATTCAATTGACTAACTTTTTTTTTTAAATTAGGTAGAATAGGAATTTATGTATGCAGATAATATTAAACACTAGGATATACGGGTTTTAATGATTAAAAAAAAAAGGGAATAAACCGTTTATAGCAGAAATTGTGCGCTTTTGAGTTAAAAAAAATGATGAACAGTGGGGGCGGAAAATTGATATGTCCTCCACCGATCGAAGCCCATGGTCTCTCCCGCGTGATAGAAAGAAAGTGATTGAGATTGAGCCTAGGTAGGCCTACTAAATCGAGCCAATTGAAATCCATTTCTAAGCACATTATTATAACTTATCGAACCGAATTATTTTTCGATAAATGATCAACACAACTGTTCTTACCTGATAATTGCTTATGCTTATATTTTTTTATTAAACCGCCGTTTCTGCCCCAACAACAACAGTAAGTAATTTTGCCTGTCTTAGCCAGGCAAAATTATTATTAGCTCCCCGATTAGCTCCCGTCCAATTCCAGCATGGCTGTTTCGAAAGAAACTACGATCCACAGTACAAGGTACAAAGGTTCAGGCTTGGTTTTTTTTTATCAATACTTTATCATCCATTAGGTCTGCATGTACCAAAGAGTATTCTACGCACATCATCATGCATCATGTAAAAAGCTAGCGTAGAGGCGCTTAGTAACCGTACTGCGTGCTCAACGCGGCAGCACGCGCTTGGTACGGTACGTAAAAAAAGTTGAAAACAAAACAGACCTACTAGTAGCAAATTAACTTAAGTAGCAGAAGAATAAGCTGTTCCGCGTTTTTGCATTAAAATTAATGGAACATCCACCCTCCCCCGAATGGGGTAAAATTTGAATATTCTACTTAGTGGAGAAACTACAGGAAACAACGAACCAGAGCGGCGTCTTTATTATTCCTATATAGCGCGGCCGGGGTAGAATTGCTCTTCCGTGTACCCACAATGCCTTTCGAACGGATGTTCCACTATATTGGGAAACTGCTCTATCTTCTACTATTTATTATCTTTGCTAGTAGTAATATTGTTTGTTTACATATCCGACGAACACGTCCGTTTGATAACCATTCACCCTCCTATGTTCCAATATAGGATATCCTTTGGTTGTTTTTTTAATGCTTGAATATTTGGGTTTCAAAGTACAATCAAATTTTAGCTTTTTACCAGAAAATCAATCAAGATGCATTTAGTGCCCATCTTCTTATTTTTAATTCTTTTTGCGATCCCCTAAGGTGCATCAGGGTTTAATTGTAGAAAACTTGCATTCCCTTATCTTTCGTTGTCATAAGCGCTCCGTTGCTCTGATTTTCAAACAGGGGTCACGACTGAATAATTAGCCTATAAAATAAATACTAGCACCCAAAAGGTTCCGTATATGAAGAAAACCTCCAAAATTAAAATAAAACAAAAGAAAAAAAAATAATAATTGCTGGAAGTACTAAGTTAACAAATTTCAATAATTCAAAGATTGGCAGACGGATAACAAAGTTTTAGTGATTTACAACACACCTTTCACTAAACAAATTCGTTATTGTTGAAGCTATAAATAAAACAAAGACGATATAATAGTAAGAATGGTGTTATTTTAATATGAGAAAGCTGTTTCTGATTCTAATTTGTAGTTGAAAGCTAAAAAAGCAATTTAATAAAAAATAATAAAGAATAAAATATAAAATGTCATTCATACTCCCTTGACTATCCCCTTTCTCATTCATATTATACCACCACAATATGATATATGTACCTATTGTTCGTTAGTGTAGTGCCTTTTTAACGATATGATGACCTTATGATTACGCGTAGATGAGAAATGATTAAGTCAGTCTTTTAATTATTTATGGTTAGTAGACAGTAAACTGGACATAAAATAATACTGCGGTTTGGGTGCTAGCTTGGATTTTTTTTTTTTTTTTTTTTTTTTTTTTTTTTTCTAGTTACATCTGCTCACTTGTTCTACGCATAGAGACTTTCGTATTCTGCGCAATATAAATGAATAACCTTTATATCTCAAATAATATCCCCCATTGAAAATGTTCAAAGAAAAATAATCACGCTCAAGTAGTTGAAAATCACCTCATATCACTATTTTACGACCTAGCGTCTCCTCACTTACTCATCGAGTCCCCCCCCCTCACACTCCATCTTTGTACCCCGATCAGCCCCCCCACCCATCTCCCACTTCAAGACTCTAGCTAGATAATGGCTTTATCATCAATCAACATCAATTGGGCTATCTTTTGATTATTGTATATGATTAGTAGAGTGTAAACTGGACATAAAATAATATCTCAGAAGCACAAGATATTGGAATCCTAATTAGTACAGGAGTGCAAATATTAATTATGGAGATGGACCGAATAATGAGGTCCGCGATAAAACGCGGATACAGTAGTTCGCACAGATTTAACTGTGTTAGAGTGTAATAAACTGTGTTGATTGTAAAAAATGCCACCTATCGGAAGAATGGAGAGTCCTATGTGAAGTGATTGAAGTTTATTATCGATTTATTTCAAGATAAATCAAAGCAAAAAATGAAAAAAATAAGAAATAGATAGTGAGCTAGCCCCTCCCCCTTCCGGGAGGTGCCGTAGATTGTGGGCGACCCCAAATTTAAAAATCTTAATTCTGCTTGTTTTTGTATGTTTGCTATTCAAACTGACAAGCCACCGCTTCTTTTGATGCCTACAGTATGTTAGCAATTTGTAATATGTAATTTGTTGTGCAATTTCTGAATAAATGTAGAACTTAAAAAAAATTTTTTTAAAAAACGTAATGTGTGAAAACTTAAAATACTTTCCTTAGACCGAAAATGGATTAGGCCTATAGACAAATTTTAGGAAAATCCTAACATCACCAAACTTCACATTTCGAAATTAAATTTGCCGAATATCTAAAATACAAACATAAAAAAAATCAAATACGGTATCTTATCAATCTAAAACAACACAAAAACACACAACATCGTGATTAAAAAAATAAAAATACAGATAAACAAGTAAATATAAAAACATCAGAAATAGCAAATACATTATAAAAACATACTTAAAAACCATAACCACATGCATGTTTTTATTACTATTACATAATAGAGGTAGGCCTAAGGGTGGATTCAAACCGTTTTAAAATGTTGGTAGTTCACCACCAATGAAAACTCCTGGATCAGCCCCATATCGTATGGATTTATTGCAAACTTTGCAATAATTGTATACAGGGGTGGAGCCAGCGGGGGCCGGGGGCCAGGGCCCCCGTCGGGGAAAAAAACACAATTCGTCGTGGAGAAAAACATTCATAGGCCTATGTATGGTATTTTCTACATAGGCCTTAGTAGACTCCAAAATCGATTAAATAAGCCTTTGAAACCCGTAAATTCAAATATTTTTCGGAGGCTTGCCCCCTGGAACACTTTCGTGAGATTTTGGGCGGCCGCGCCCACTTTTTTTCGTCGGGGACATCGGCACCCCGGTCGGGAACCTCAGGCCTCCCCCCCCCCTTCCGTCTGGCAAATCCTGCGCCACCATTGATTGCATATCATAAACATATCATAGGCCTATGTCTATATTCCATTTTAAATTAAGAAACATGGGATGATAAACTCAGCATTTATATTACGGTATTAAACTAAATTCTCGTACACTATGGAAACGGAATCAATTAGCTTAAAAGTATCGACAATAAGAATGAATTCATGAGTCTATGACAGGAGGTATCAAACTATAGGAAAATGTTTCTTTTCCTGAATGAGGGAATTTGATTAAGCTTCCTATAATTTTTGCTGGGTTTTTTTTTGGTGTTTCGTCTATTCTTGTGTGTGAGGGAGGATGGTGTGAACAGAGCGAAATAAAAGTGGGTGAGCACTAGAGTAAAGATGAATAACTATTGTTAATAAATATAATTTATTATCCAAAAATTTATTACTATAGTTTACTTTGACGAGGGTCATAGGACTGGTCGTCTTTATGCGCCATGTTGTTACTATCTCTATAGCTTAAAGCACGTATTTTAGGGGTATACCCGGGGGGAAAACAGCTCAAAGAAATATAATCACGTTCAGTAGTTAAAAATCACCTCATATCCCTATTTTGTGACCTAGCGTCCCCTCACTTACTCATCAAACCCCTGCCCGCCCCCACCCACTCCATCTTCGTTCCCAATCAGCCCACCACCACCTCCTATCATTTCAAGACTCCAGTGTAAAAGCGTATGAATTAAGTCAATGAGGAACACGTATTAAACATCAATATGCTGTCATTATAATTCTGAATCTGATATGATTATAGGCTGCTGGCCTATTGTGACGTAGCATTTTGGTTTCTGGGTACGATTACATAACAAACACAAGTCCTATGCTTATGCAATGTGTGGTTTTGAAAATGATTTATGTATGATGTTGAGTGCGCTTATTGGGATACATTTAACAGCCCGCTTTTTGAATTTTTTTGAGATATTCTTGAGACACCGTCATCCAAACAAGAAGACCATAATTTAAATATGGTATAAATAATCATAAATAAATCCTAAAATATTACCTGGAACAGATGTTTTTAACTTGCGTATGGACCGACATTTCTTACAATACAGTATAGGTTTTGGGTGTGAGTGTTCCATGCGCAAATCCATCACAATGTGCATGCCTAGAAATTTAGTAGACTCAACGCTAGCAATAATATAATCGTGAAAAGTTACATGTGTTTGTAATTCAGAGACAGTGTTACTTAAAAGCATTTACAGTAATTATTTTTTTTAAAGAATAAGATGGAGTCGATTTGTTTATTGTGTGGGAAAACTGCCACCGCCGGTATATTTTGATGTTTTACCCAACAGGTTTGGTGACTATTTCGGTCTGGATTGAGAAAAGGTTGATTAAACCATAACGAACTATGGTACCATTTTTCAATTTTTTCAATGAAAGTTAGTCAGTGGTTGGGCCAGTGGGAAGGCGGGCGTCAGGACATTATACTTCCCCCCACCCGGTTGGGGAGCTGAACATAATTCCCTGCACTCTGGATCCTGAGCTGACCCTGCCCTCATCAGGGAAATCGGGGACACCATCCGTCGGCAGGGGTGGTGCCATGATTTGCTCGAAGTGGGAGGGGGTTCCAGGGGTTCGAGGTCCCCGACGAGGTGGCTGATGTCACCGACGAGAGCAAAGTAGGTGTGGTCAGGCGTCGCTCAACATTATTTTGAAATGGTGCAGGGGCGAATATGGTCTCCATATAAATTTATATTTACTCGGGAAATTTATTCAATCATCAATCTAGAATCTAAAAAGAGAATATATGCATGTATAACACTTAGCACAAAATAATACATTAACAATATTGTATTCCATTTCATGGTACAATCAAAATTAACGGGTGATCATAATCATATTCATATTTAATATCGTTTCAATATCATAAAATCATAACACAAATTAATAACAATGCTATAGTAATAGTAATTGAGTATCGTATTTAAACATATTGAAACACGCTAATGTTCCGTCACTTCAATATACTTTACTTAGACTAAATATTCCTTGGAATATTCGTATAATTAAACGTTTGCTTCCTTATATTTATAAACATTTTAAGTTAAATAAGTCCTATCACAGCGTACGGCACTACTGTATTACAATATACCGTGACGTCATAAATCTATTCAGCCAGTCCGGCGAATGCGATACCATAAAAGCTCTAATTGTAAATCACCCTGGATTATGTATTACTTGATTGTGGAATATCAATCATACCAGAGTAAATAAACTTAGTTTTATAAAATAACATGTCTAGTGGTATAAAAGAAAAATAGTAAACTGCTAATAATAATAATAATAATAATAATAATAATAATAATAATAATAATAATAATAATAATAATAATAATAATAATAATAATAATAATAATAATAATAATAATGCGGTAATAACGACTAAAATACTAATACTAATAATTACAAACAACGAATACGGCTTTAAAAATTTAGCGGTAAGTTAATAAGTTAATGTAATTAAACCATAGAGAAAATAGAATTATGATTAAACAATTCATCATTGGTATTAGCATAGCGTGATACCAGACCTCATAATAACATTACTTCCTTTATTAAAATATGAAAGCTACATGGATGAAAATCACATATGACATATTTAGGAATTGACAACAAAAATAAAATGTGAAGAAACTTTATTTTTTCTATTTTTATTCAATTTTCAAACTCATCTCATCGGATGTTGCCATGTGCGAGAGCGCCAGACCAAGAAAGTGCAAGAGTGGCGACATCGCCTCCACGGGTAGGCCTATATAATAATAATAAAATTATTATTATTATCATCACTGTGTGACAACATTTCATTTAAAATGTAAAAGTTACTAAAGTTTCGAACTAATTTACAGCTCATAAAATACATAAAAATACGTTTTAAAATTAATTAACAAAAAAATGGCAAAAATGGAAAAACAAGCGAATATGGTCATTACAAAAGGATACAATTAACTTTTAAAATGAATTTTAAAGTTATTTAAAAACGGATATAACTTCATTTTATTTATAAGTTGTTGAACAGGTAGGCCTACCCATAATTTTGGGCAACTAGAGACAAGATACAGTAAACTGTCTCACAACAGCTTATATCGGTAAAGGTTATTATCTGTAGTAATAAGTATTTTGAACTAAAAATACCATCGTGGAAAACAACCTTAACTTCCGTTATAAACTTTGTGGTAATCCAACCCGTATGTTTGGTTTACCTATTTGAACTCCCCCACAAATAATGAACTCGTCTCAAACGTTAAGCATTGGTGCGTGGTCATAGCCGTAATTCATAAACAGTTGTATTCTTGTTAAACTTTCATTCAGGGGTGTGACGCATAATGGTTGTTGTGTTTGAGTTTGTAGGCACACACATACCGTTTAAAAAGTTTAAAAAGCACTATTCTCTAGCTTACTTTAGTTAAATACAGCTGCTTAGTCATTGGAACTTCTGGAAAAAGGGTTAGCCTTATAAATTTCGTCGAAGTTTTGCTGCATTTTCGTTCATTTCTGGCAACATGCCGTCGACAAAGTTTATCAAGAAGTTACGACCGAAGAAGAAAAAGGATAAAGATAAGCATAAGGGAAGCATGACCTCTCTTGCAGAGACGTAAGTCAACAAGTAATTAGGCCAGTTCTTTGATCTCTTGTTTCAGAAAGTAGTCTAATGTTATAATATTAATTTGAATCCGAAGTTGGTACGTTGCATCGGGGATTTTATCTGTTAAAGGTCCTGGTTGCATTCAGGTAAAAAGTATTGACTTTATATGAAATCAAATTAAATAGATACTTTTTGACTTTATTTATACTCTGCAGTAATACTAATAATAGTTTACCTAAGTACTAGACTGGAACTCATTTGCAATACATTTGCTTTTTGATGTTTTAGCGTATGAAATACGTCGGAATGATGATAAATGCCCTTTTAAATCGTGTTGAATCTGGATGCTATCAAGTTCATCCATTGTCTAGTTGCCAATTCTATCTTCTATTTATAATTACACAATCCCCTCTTTTCTGAAGAGTGTACTGTGGTCTTTTGCGTGCACGTGGAGGTGGACCATATTGTATAGAATATGGGACCGACGGTTGGACGTCTCATGCGAAAGATACACTGTGCTAATATTGAAACATTTCAGCCACAACCGAATGGAATTGAATCGGGGGATCAAGGTTGTAAAAATTTCCACTTTCAGCGCACAGAAACAGTGGTACCACCAGTTTAGCCGATTGAGTTAGCTGCTGTCTCGTATAAATTTGGCACCTCGTCGTAAGCGAATCTGAAATCTGATTAACGACCGAACGCATTACCTGGAGGCAAACTAAAATTAGGCCTTTAATAATACAGAAAATTCGAAGATATTCATTCATTGATAGAAACCTCAACCCTTTCCCACCAACGTCCTGATTTTGTTTTGTTGTCGAAGTATGTGTGGTGTTTTACGTGACCTTCAACTTTATATGGATGTGACAGTTTTGTTGTTGCGGTACCGCATTACCAGAAATAATTTGGTATTTGTTTTGCAATACTGTACAACTACTTTCGTTATTGGACTTATTTTATAAGCCAACATACTTTTATGCCTGGGCCTGGGGCCTAGTTGCTGTAGAGAGAAACAAGAATAGGCCTGGTTGTTTTACACCATGTTGCAATCTTTTTGCATTTTTCCCATACAGATTGCTTACCCATCACCCTTGACCTCATTTATGTAGTAGGCCTACTGTTGTTTAAAATCAGCACATAAGTAGAGTATCGTATCAATATAGGCCTACAAGTATCAGGTAATATACCTAAACAGTCTCGTCGGTAGTAATACCAAAACTTAAAGGTTTTGTTCAAATCGTAAATTCGTCATTCCTTTACCGTCTGCTGCCAAGTAGAGCAAGTTGGGTGTGAGGTGGATCAATGGCAAACGTTTGAGTATTCTTTTCCTCGTAAATATAGGCCTATACATTACATGTAATTTGGGCATCACTCCATAATTGGACTTGTAGTTAGCACTTCACGCCAACGATGGGGCCATCGGGAAGCCAGGGAGGGCATTTTCTCTCCCGTTACAGGCCTGAATTCTCGTCGTCCGTCGCCACGACGAGGTAATTGTCGGATTAATAATATTAATAGTAATTTACCTATCTAAATAACGTTATTTTGATTACTAAATCCCTAATATTATAGTCGAAAACACAATTTGGGTCATATATTAAGCCATAAAAACTCTCGGAGAAACCTACCACCAGCGATTTTTATTCCGAGATCGTGATCAAGACTCTGAGTCGACCTCTTTGTTCGAAACCCCCTGTTGGATATGTCAGACACTCTTATCAGCAAATTTCTGGAGCCACCTCTCAAATTTTAAATTATGTTTTTTTTAATTACAAGAATACTAACGAATGAGCAATGTAAATTTGAAGAGAAACAAGACGTTGTATTGAAAAATGTTTGAAAACCCTCGTTGTGGTGTAAAGAATGTGATGACATGGATTGATTACGATATCCTGTTGATTTTTTTTTGTATGATAATTAAATAGTGGTGTATGCTTTAAGGAGATAGGGCAAAACATCATTCCTATTTAATAATAATAATTAATAGGCCTAGTATTATTTATTTTTAGTTATCAGCTGAAACAACGACGAAAGAAAAGTAGCTGTAGGCCAAAATCAGTTCTACAAAATATCAAAAAATGTTTTTCCTCCGGAGCCTGACTTTAAGGAGATAGGGCAAAACATCATTCTTATTTAGTAATAATAATTAATAGGCCTAGTATTATTTATTTTTAGTTATCAGCTGAAACAACGACGAAAGAAAAGTAGCTGTAGGCCTTGTAGCTTTGCGCGAGTGTGTGATAGAGAGCAACAGTTGTGATTTAGGGATTTTCATCATATTGATGATGCAATGTCTATTAATGTTTGTTTGGTATTATTAGCAAATACAGTACCCTATATCAAAACAAGCACAATATTTTTTTTCTGAATCAAAAGTACTAGCTAAATGCATACCCACGGATGTTCCCGTTAATTACAATCATAAGGATTCGAGTTCCGCCATAGACGCCTTCGATAACTTTTTTTTCATAGATTCAATTTCTGTTTCCATTTATAGATTTGTCTTAATTATCCACATTTCAGTGGCGATTATATTTGTGTATCTTGACAGTCCTTGCGTATATATAGGACTATCCTATAGAATTAGGTATTAAATTTTGTTGGCCTGTAAAGAAATTAATTAATTTCTTCATTCGGAAAAAAAGTGGGATTTCATAATATAGAGTTAAGTTTGATATGATTATGTAAATTTTTGTATAAATCTGTCTGGGTGTTAGATCTGCAAGTGTATCCTATATCTCTCCGTGGTCTACTGGGTATGTTACTCGCCTTGATAGCGAGGGGTTGCAGTTGTATCAGTTGTATACATTTTTTGCATACAACTGATATAAAGAAACTTTTCGTTGATGAGCTAATGCTTGATACGATTATTACAACATGTTCCTATTCGAGCACATTTATTACTATTTATCTATATATATATATATATATATATATATATATATACATATGTATATATATATTATATAATAATTATAATAATAATAACAGTGCTCGAATGTTAAAAAGATGTTATAGTCGTATCAAGCCCTTCAGCGAAAAGTTCATTTTCTCTAGCCTAGGAGGTATGACATTTATAGTTGATGTACTTTATATCTTTGTTTTGTGTATTTATGGTTTGCTTGTGAAGTTGTGCGAACTCATAATTATGCTATGTGAAGGAAATGGCGTATTGCCAATGCAGCAGTTTCCGCTATCGTTTGTCGAGCTCCTTATCTGATTCTTACCATGTCATGAAAACGTCCAACTTGATATGAATTCCAAATGGGTCATTGTATTAATTAAATTAATTCTCTATCATTTCTAACAGCAACTTTACAAGACTATCGCTTAGTCATTTACTACAGGCTCTCTTAGCGCGTATTTTAGGTTCATGCTGCTACGCGTGGGATGTTGGAACGTAGTGCGCCCCTCCTGGCGTAGAGTGAAAGCCGATATTATCGTACGACTTGCTTTCTATTACGCAACTTCGCACAGATAAATTTCGTTACATATTGTATCCCTGCAAGGGCATGAGTGAAAAGAAACATAGGCCTACTTTCCGATAGATAATAGGCCTGAAATAATGGTAATAATACAGTACAGTTATAATTGAATACCACACATTGGACAATTTATGGTTGGATTGACGTATGGCCTATTGTATCGTTATATCGGTACCTCACAACATGACCCACATGAACGTATCATAACATTTCCGTTTTATGAGGAAACATAATCATGTCACGAGCAAGAAACTGTGCTCTTCGACTGGAATTTTCCCATAACAAAGCCAGTTCAATACAAAAATGCGAAAAAGATTCTTAAAAAACCTATTATCAAGGCGGCATTGTAAGACAAGCTCATCTGTACTCTGATAACTCTGTAGATAGAAATACTATTATTTTCTAAAATGGGTAAATTATATTTCGGGAAAAATTTTGCACATTTGTGGCAATCAGTACGTGTAAATTAAATTAAAATCATGATATTCACTATACAACAGCGTCCACTTATTTCGGGCATTCTCGCCGTAAAAAGTACTAGTCGCATTTTACCAGTCGAATACAGCCAAGTCTATCCACTTTGAAGATTTCCTGTAGGCTAAAATCTGGAAAAACCCACAACAATTAGATTGAACATCCAACAGCTTATATTAAACGATTAAACACATTTCCAAATTCTAATAATATGAGACACAGGCCGAGCGGTGGTGACTCCAGGAATTTTCCAACAGATGGTCACAAGCCAGGGGCCACCTATATAAAGCCTTTATCAGGTTCCGAGAGTCAAATACCTTGGTGGGGTTCAAGGGGAGATGGTTTAGATTGGCCCAAAATAGTGCTTTTAGACTACAGTATTAGTGATTGGCAGTCGCAATAACTTTGGATGGGAAACCCCCCCCCCCCATTTTAGTCTGACCCCCCCCCATTTTAGTCCGACGACCTCGCTTTGGCATCAGACGACCTGGTTAAGAAATTTCATCCAAACCCCCACTTGCACCGCAACAAGATCGAGACCATTATTTACTGATATCTTATTTCATAAAGTGGTCTATATGCACATAGCAAGTATTAGGCCTATGTTCCGTATGCGTCTGTTAATTAGTGGGAATTAAAGCTAATAACTCACATAAATCTAAGCAGTTCAAATATAGAATGTTATACGGTAGTTCAAGTTTCTACAACATATATTATATCTTTAAGAAATAGTTTGGCAAGGAAACGTTTGTCTATAGACCGACAATCTTATGCTTAAGTTTCAGAAGAGTACATCCTGTTAACATTAATCTAACGTGAAACAATACGTGATCATCAAAAACGATTAGATCGTGATCCGTAAAAATCACATCCTTACAGTTTGCAGGGAAAAAACCAATAATTCATAGGCCTATTTTATTACGTCTCGGCTCCAAGTGAATGCTTGTTATTGATCCACCATGTGTTATAGCAGGGCAGACTTGGGCCCCGTGCAGCTTTGCTGTGGTCTGGGGTTGCCTAGAGCCCCAGTGGGATCGATGGGCAGATCCACTGTGGGGCCGGGGATGATGTTCCCGGAAGCTACGTATAAGGCCTTTTAACGGATTAGAGGAAGTTTAATCGATTAGGCTTATAGAATGCTTAATTTCACCAGGTCATGAAAAAAGAAGTATGGAAGCATGAAAGGTAAAAGATATCCTTCCTTTTATTGAAAAGTAGAGCTGAAAAGATTCATAGCATATCAAAGGTTACAGTGGTGGATCCAGGAATTTGAAATAGAGCCCAGGCAAGGACTTTCACAGACGGAGGGTGTACATCAGCCCCACCATACTTTAGTTGGGGCTGAGGTAAGAAAATTTATGATTATGGCACCTCTGGACGGAAGTAAATGGCACTCTTCTTAGAATTTGGGTAGAATTTCTTTTTTTTTTTTCATTTTGAAAAATTTAGGGTTGGAGGGTACATTGTAAACATCTCTTAAGTAGTAGAAGTCATGAAAGTATTCATGAAAAATAATTAGAAGCTGTTCAGTACGAACTTTCATCGATAAACGATCAGCTTTATTTACATATACATTTACGTCTCGTGGGAAAAACACATGAATGAAGATGTGTATAAGAGACAGGAGTGAAAGCCGATATTATCGTACGACTTGCTTTCTATTACGCAACTTCGCACAGATAAATTTCGTTACATATTGTATCCCTGCAAGGGCATGAGTGAAAAGAAACATAGGCCTACTTTCCGATAGATAATAGGCCTGAAATAATGGTAATAATACAGTACAGTTATAATTGAATACCACACATTGGACAATTTATGGTTGGATTGACGTATGGCCTATTGTATCGTTATATCGGTACCTCACAACATGACCCACATGAACGTATCATAACATTTCCGTTTTATGAGGAAACATAATCATGTCACGAGCAAGAAACTGTGCTCTTCGACTGGAATTTTCCCATAACAAAGCCAGTTCAATACAAAAATGCGAAAAAGATTCTTAAAAAACCTATTATCAAGGTGGCATTGTAAGACAAGTTCATCTGTACTCTTATGCTTAAGTTTCAGAAGAGTACATCCTGTTAACATTAATCTAACGTGAAACAATACGTGATCATCAAAAACGATTAGATCGTGATCCGTAAAAATCACATCCTTACAATTTGCAGGGAAAAAACCAATAATTCATAGGCCTATTTTATTACGTCTCGGCTCCAAGTGAATGCTTGTTATTGATCCACCATGTGTTATAGCAGGGCAGACGTGGGCCCCTGCAGCTTTGCTGTGGTCTGGGGCTGCCTAGAGCCCCAGTGGGATCGATGGGCAGATCCACTGTGGGGCCGGGGATGATGTTCCCGGAAGCTACGTATACGGCCTTTAACGGATTCGAGGAAGTTTAATCGATTAGGCTTAGGCCTATAGAATGCTTAATTTCACCAGGTCATGAAGTATGGGAGCATGAAAGATAAAAGATATCCTTCCTTTTATTGAAAAGTAGAGCTGAAAAGATTCATAGCATATCATAGGTTAGATCCAGGAATTTGAAATAGAGCCCAGGCAAGGACTTCCACAGACGGAGGATCTACATCAGCCCCACCATACTTTAGTTGGGGCTGAGGTAAGAAAATTTATGATTATGGCACCTCTGGACGGAAGTAAATGGCACTCTTCTTAGAATTTGAGTAGAATTTCTTTTTTTTTTTCATTTTGAAAAATTTAGGGTTGGAGGGTACATTGTAAACATCTCTTAAGTAGTAGAAGAAAGTATGAAAGTATTCATGAAAAATAATTAGAAGCTGTTCTTTACGACCTTTAATCGATAAACGATCAGCTTTATTTACATATACATTTACGTCTCGTGGGAAAAACACATGAATGATACTGGATGTATGTATACGTTTAATCATTTTTATTTATTTATTTTATTTTTGTTTTACCTAACATCCCGGAGCCCTCCCGGCGCCGCGCCCCGGGGCACTTGCCCCGTAAACGTCGGCCTTTTGGCGCCACAGTGTTATAGTATTTTTATATAATTTTTCAATGACTTTCATTGAAACCGTACTGTTTGGTTGACCCTTGACGATGCTTCCCTCAAAATCAAAAACAGAGGTTTTCTGTTGTTTCTCAATGGCAACCGACTGACGTATCTGTATATAAAATAATGGCAAGACAATTTGTTTTATCGAAAATCTATGTTCATCACCTCTTATGACCTCACCGCATCTTGTGTACACGATATCTTCTGATTTAATACTGCACGGAAACTCTTTGATTTCTAGTAATTTTCCTCAATTATAAATTTGAGACAAAGACAGAAAGTGTGAATATGATATCAGATTAAATTTTGCAATGTAGGTTACTATGCATTATTTTGTAGAGTATCAATCGCCAAGGGATCAAATCACGTGACCACAATTATACGGAGCAATGACCTATTATTAACGAAGAATTCCTGATGAGTCGCAAAAACTTAGATGTTATCAAATTAAATGACGAACTTTAGAAAAGAAATTCGTAAAAATTATAAATCATATTGGGTTCACTGCGTACCGTACTGCGCGCGCTGTGTGTACCCGGACGCTGATTCGCTAATATTAAGGCCTACAAGTAGGCCTACTCAGAATTTGCACAGGGGTATTTTCGTGGTTGCCCTGCACAAGCCTCCTTCCCGACCCGATTAATGTGTGTATACCTTAGGATATTTATTATCACCTGTAGCTCTGGGAATCTTTGTCGAAATTCCAAAGTTTTGCCGTGGGAAATTTAGGTCAATTGTGATAAGGTACTGCATGCTATAAGGCTTACTTTAGTTCATCGACAGGAGTAAGGTGTGGTTTTTCAACTGCAGTATCCCTGCGTTAGATAAATATAAAACTCTAGAAAAAATAGAGGCCTGTAGTTGTGATTAGGCATTATCCTTTGCAATTATGATTAGGCATGTACTTTCCCTGTGTGTTCCATAGTGAGCTTAATTTTTATGTTTTACTGTGCTTTTACTGGCTATTTTTTTTAGCTTGGTTACCTTATGCCTCAATACTGTACTTGTCTATGTCTTGGCATACTGTATTTTAGTTTAAATCAGGGAGTTTAATATCTATTTTATAAATGTGTCCCAAAGAGATTCACTACTTTTCATTACGTCTCTCACTGTGTCTAATGCTATTGTGTATTTCAAAATAGAATACTGAGTGGTTCTTAAAATACTTAATATTGGAGCTAAAGTATGTGTAATTTATTTCATTATTTTGTGAATGAGATACGACAGATCCTGCGAAAACATCTGTTATCTGTCACTCAATATGCAATAATTGCCGTTACTCCCCGTCAAGTACGGTAGTTAACCAAACCATGTACACTTTTTAACTGGGAAGCCGATTTTTAGCATGTTTGATATATCCAGCCGGAGTTCATGACCCCCATTTCTCAATCCGAGCTTTCCATTAAAATTTTTACTCGGTGTGATCGCGGAATGCATAGGCCTCCTTAGTGGTCTTCTCCGCTGAGTGTTTCTTCATGGGGCCCATCAACAGGTGGCGAAGGAGATTCGTTCTCACTTTCTATTCCACTGCGTAAATTTACAACCCAGACCGAGCCCCTGACATGCATTGTGTTAACCCCTCTCCCACTAGGGGTTTTTTCAGCATACGCGTTACACGAGTTTGCCGAGTTGCTAACTCGGCAGAAACTCGTAGGACGATTCGGAAAGCTCGGGGAGAACTCTTACCTTCTCGTAGCAGCTCTGAACTCGTGGCGCTAATTTTGAACATAAAAAGTAAAATAAGCGCCACGAGTTAACTCGTTGTAAACGTAAGGTAGCTCGTAGATAGGGTATCTAGCTCGTACACTACTCTGGATACTCGTCGGCGGCCCCTTTGTCATCTACGAGTTTGATGCGAGCACCCCTAAACGTACGAGTATGAGTAGTACGTGCGCACCGAGTTGGCTCGTACCTAACTAGTATCTAATTCGGTACAAACTTGTTACGCTCGTAATAATCTCGTAGTTAACTCGGTGCTCTGCTCGGCATAATTGGTACATAACTCATAACCAACTCCATAAGGTCGTCCCTCATTCGTAGCAAACACGCAATAAGCTCCTATAGGTCCTTTCCAATTGTAAGACCAAAATTTACCCCCAACAATTAAAATCAACTAAAATGGGACTTGAGCCCGGACTTGAGGTAGTGTAGTTTTGTTATGTAGACCTACATTGGTGTACCGGTAGTTTTAATGAACCGTGGTTTAGCACTATACAGCATATCATATTCCTTCTTGACAATAGTGTTTTTCGTATACAATTCAGCAACTAATGTTATGGGGTGTGTGTGGAGGAACAGATTATATGGCTATAAACGCAATATAAAAACCTGCAATTAGGCCTATTGGCACTTCAAAATTAAAATGCTTCTCGACAGATGCAATTTCGAGTAAAGATATAAATGAGTTTGAAATCGGCCCAGCTTCGTCAAGGAGGCGTAAAATAACCCTTCATTACTGTACTATAGAATTATGTAGGCGATCATAGCGTTGGTGTTACAATACCAGGTTCTTTACTATATGACAGTGGTTTGACCTTGTAAATAACGCTAAGGAATTCCGAGTATGACAGTAATAGAAATCCGAAATAATACAGTGTATTAAAAGCTTGTGAAAAAATTCGAGTAATTTAATTATGTTTATGTTGATTATCGATGGTTTTGACAGCTTTGTGACTGTCACTGAATGCGCATTATATTGGTTTACTACCGTGTCCCTTTTGAGTTAAAGCGACTTTTAAATTTTTGAGGAGAAATTCTGCCCACAACACTTGAGGATTAAAGCATACTTAAACCACGGAACGTCATAATGACTCAATGCAGATTATTAGGCCTATCATTTCGTATAGTGTAATCAGTTTTTATATAATATATAAAAACTGATTGCAGTTTGCAAAATGATATGCTAAACAAGTTATGACACTTGAAACAGGGGGAGATCGCCGGCGGAAGGAAGGCATTTTATTGGTGATTATTATTACGGAACATTATGCTTTAATAAGGTTAGGTTTTCTCGACTAGAAAATGAAGCCCGAAACTTTTCACACATGTCTTCTATTCATCATGTCAATGGCACCAGCAGTGTGGTTGGGGGGGGGGGGCAAGGTAATACCCCGTCGGACAGGCCTGGACCCCGTCTTTTCGGAGGTCATCAGATCTATAAAAAAATTAATAATAATAACTTCCCATCCAAATAACGTTATTTTGATGGACATTTCCTAATTGTGGTCTAAAAAGCAACTTGGGCCATAAAACCTCTCCCTGTGAATCCTATCAGGGATTTTTTTTTTATCCGGGACCCGGGTCGAGGCTCTAGTCGGCCCCTTGGCTCCGACCGTCCGCCGAGCATGTCGGACCCCATGGCGTCAAATTTCTGGAGCCGTCGTTGACTGTAACTAACAGTGTTCTCCGGATGGGTACGGTATATTTCTCAGCCTCAAACTTCGAAACGCCGAATCGTTAAATTCAGTTCGTATGCTGTGGGCATACGGCAGTGTGTATGATGACTTATCAATATTTCAAGGTCTAGGCATTTCATCCAAATATTGAATTCGTTCTGTCAGTTAAAAATTAACCTGTCTTGGGAAGGAAGTTAGTGATAACAAAATCTAAATTTCGGTTACTGTATGAAGGAAACTATAGTGCAACATTATCATGAAATAGTACGAAAGTCACGTGCATATAAAGATGTATGTTTCCTGTCACAGTCTCTTCTTGCGGCTTTGTAAGTCACAATCTTAACGAGAGGATGCCGAGCGCCACTTAAACTTGAAGGTCCGGCCAAGATCCATTCTTATCATGTTGGTAGCAAGACTTATACTCCACTAGATACCATCGCGCACATGTGGAATTGTAGAAACTTAGGTTTAAATCCGAAAGAGCGCTTTATCTAGCATTTTGTATGATGCTATAGATAGGCTGAACGTAGTGGTTTTGTTCGGTGTCATGTAGCCGATCCGTTGGGTAAGCAATAAAGTGTTTCAGCTCAAAACTTTATAAGTTATAGATATGTTTGTTTTTGTTTACCCATTATAAATACCATGGCCGTTAACATGAACCAACTGCTACTGTATACTAGTAGTATGCTACCAGAGCTCTTCCCCTGGATCCAACTCAGGGGCGGATTTAGGGGGGGGGGCTTTTGGAAGGTAAAAAAAAGAAAAAAAAAAGGAAAAAAGAAAGTAAAAGAAAAAAATGATAGCCCACAACGCCTCAAATGTTATTTTCGGGCGTCTAGAACCTAGAACAAAAAAATTTCGCGGGGGCATGCCCCCGGACCCCCTAGGACATTGTTGTCTCGATCGGCCCAAATTTCGCCCCCCCCCCCTTTTTGGACATCTCTGGATCCGCCCCTGCAACTAGTGTGCTTAAGCGTCCCGTGACCACTGGTACTATGTAACCCCGTGGTTTCATTCAAACCATAGTACGGTACTTTACGAAGAAGAAACAGGGAATACGAAGGAAGCCGAGGCTTTCATTTGTTTGTACCAATGCCAACGTTGTAAACAAGCAGTGTACTAGCAAATATAAGCTATTACATCATAATAAACAAGACTCATTTTCTTGTTTAGTTTAAAGTTTGGAGGGAATAATAACTTCCTCTCTTGTATACAAAATTAACAACTCGAGAGTAATCACAGATAGGCTAGTGTTTTATTATTTCATGTTTACAGAACAAAGAGTAGGCTTACGGCATAGTCAAACAGAATTTTTTACCGGTATTACGTAATTTTGTTTCGTTTTATTATAATATTACTAATATGATATTTTATTAAAATTTAACAGGCTTAGTGTTAAAGCTTTTGTCTCCTGATACCTTATTATATTGCCTTGCTCGACACGTTACCAAATACAAGGACATTGAAAACGTGTTTTGGTATACAATTCCAATACTGATACCATGACTTTACAACCGGGTTTTCCGAGTAGCTGCTGGGTTTTCTCAATATCACCGGAAATTCCACGTCAATTGTTTTTGTCTGCATTTTAAAAGGGGGTAAAGGTAAAGGTAGGAGAATAACCCATAACTTGCAGCGTCATTGTGCTGAATTGCGTATGGGCGTGGTCCGTGACTACCTAGCAGCCGTAAAGAGGCGCTTCTTGGTAGATACATGTTCACATCATTCCACAACGACAGGGGCTGAAATGAACCATAACATCGGGGTAACCCCCTACTCTTCCGAAAGATGCAATGGGTTGGACCTCCTTTTTAAGTCCTTATCCGAGAATACTTGGTTCTACCAATCGAACCATGGGCGAGGAGCGGCTGGAACCAGCGCCGATGTTAAAGGCTGTAGCTAGCCCTTACCGCTCGGCCACTCGACTCCACGCAGTGTGCGTCCAGATATATTTTAAGTGAACCACGAATTTTGCAAACTTTAAAGCCCCTCTCTAAAGTTTCTTGTTCTCCCCTCTGCCTTGTACTTCCTCTCTCAGAAGTCACTACACTCTTCTTTCTAATTATTACCGTATATTATTAGAATAATAACTGTTGCAATTATTACTTTTATTGTTTTTAGGCAAACACAAACACCATCTGAGGTCGAAACTCGCAAGGAATACATCACAGAATCCGTCCTTAGTAAGGTAAACTTAGATGCTTTGAATGAAAAAGATGATTCTAACACCTTTAAAAGCAACATCGAAAATTATATTGGTACTGTGAAGGTGCCAGTTGGTGCCGTACAGGTAAAAGTAAATGGCAGTCATGCCAACGGGAGTTACACTGTCCCGTTGGCAACGACAGAAACATCCTTGGTCGGAACCTGTAACAGAGGATGTCAACTGATAAATATGTGTGGTGGTATTGAATCTGTAGTTATGAAGAAACAGGTCCAGAGTGCGCCGATCTTTCAGTTTGAGAACCTTCGTCTAGCTGTGAAGTTCGATGAATGGTTAGGATTACCGGCCACTTTTGAGTCGATAAAAGTTAACGCCATCGCTGTAGTCGAAGAAGCCACACTAGTCAAACTGGAACATTCTGTACACGGCAACAGCGTGTATTCCCGTTGGTATTTTGACACCGGTGACGCCGTAGGACAGAACATCTCTACCTATGCTACCAAAGAAGCTATGGAAGAAATCCTTAAGACAGCTCCTGTTCAACCGAGCAGTTGGGATCTGGACGTTGGTCTTGCTAGGAACAGACAGGCGGCGACTAGTCTGATGCTAGATGGGCGTGGGGTGTACGTAACTGGTGAAGTAGTCTGTCCCAAGGAGAAGCTTGAGGAGGTGTTTCATGTATCTGGTAAGTAAGCATTAAATACACAATAATGAGGTAATATATTTTTTATTGTTTTACTATTACGTCTATTTTATCGCAACTACAGTAAATATATGCATAATATAACGCCCATATAACGGAACCGATAAGTGGCCAACAGTAATATTATTACTGTTGAGAAATATTGAGAAATTTATCATCCAAAGTTTCATTTCTAAGGGATAATCTGTGTACTTAGTTCATCAGAGCAGGGAAGGCTATCAGATGGCATTATTGAATTGACCAGAGAGTATTTCATTTCAATGAAAAAGATATGGATATCTATTTATTATAATACTTACCTCTTGCTATGTATACCGCCCTCTCGGACCAAACTTGAGTGGGTTTTTTTTCTCAATCACCCTTTAAGTAAAAGTTTTGGCTGACCCTACATTAAGAATAGGAATTTCTGCCGGCAGCTATTAATTAATAATATTGTGTTGGAGACCATCCAAAAAGTAAGAAGTAACACTCTTGGCTAAATTAGATTAAAACTACTAATTGATCGCTAATTTCATTCTATAAAAATCGAGGACTATGCGTTTGAAATTAGTATTTTACTCAAGAATTCCGAAGGCCGTATTTGTGATTATATAGAAGTCAGAGAACATACGGTAGTCTATAAATAGATATTTATTCGTCATATGTGTCTGTGTAAATATATTATATTAATGTGGTTAGATCTATTTCTACAATTGACCTAAATTGTATATATGCATCAACATTTATTATATACATTGACGTATGACACTCCTATTGCCTTGAGCTTAAGTCTTACAACCATCAAGTTGAATTTATCTTTCTTTATCATTACGTATAGCTGAGAAGTTAGCTTCCTTTTCAAGAGAGTCGAGAACATGGCAACTAATCTCACACACTGCAGGTATGTGCCTCTGTAGATAGTGCCTCTTTTAATAACTTAATAAATCTTAATTCAACTGTAGATGCATAATCGTTGCACTTGCGTATGCTGAGGACCTGGTCTTCTTTCATAAATTAATCCTTCAGCTTACTGTAACTCACGAACGCCTGGTGAATTCCAGTGGGCTCTGGTGTGGTAGTATGGACCGTGGATCGAGAGACAATACCCTGCTCCATTCTGAAAAGTGTACTGGGGGTCTTACCGGTATGTAAATGTAATTGCACACGGGTACAATGGCTTAAACTTCACATCCAAAAGAAGATGCATTATCATTGTAACTTGCATCTCAGTCCTCTAGCTGAAAGGCAAAGGGAGCAACAATAGAATTAAACAACAACACAGTCTACCACTGTTCTGTACTATAATAGCTGGATCGCTCATTGGCTCGTTTTGTCGAAGTCACCGACGCTATGTTGGAGAGCCTAAAACGTCACAAATGCGTCAGGTACCAAAAACGCAATATCTTAAATTGAATATTTGTAAACTGCACAAACATGCGCTTTGAATAGTTAGATTATTTGAAAAAAAAAATCAATATGTAAAATGACAGCTAGTAGAGTGTCCAGCACACATTAAGCCGACAGACTGATTAGTTGCTTACATCAATACATTATAAATTAACCAAAACATGGTTGAGCCTACCTGTAATGTGTTATCTAACACAATGCCAATAGAAGTTTTATTTTAAAAATGTTGTGTTATATTCGTGACTTACGTTAATCTTTATGTCTCCACTGTATCTTCTATAAAGTTAGCAAATGATCTGCAACATCACACGTCTCTCAAACTTTCTCTTTGTTTGTATTTCTTTCCTCATAATTCCCCTGTGGTATATTCTCAGATAGTGAATTGATTACATTACTCATACGCTGACTATGCTAACACATTCAACTTGCTAACGACCAAATCCTCCAGCTTCGTATAACGTAATCGAGTTAGATGAGAGTTCATTATTACCATATCTATGTCATAGACATAAAGAGATCATTGTAAAGTCACCCACTGTTGCCACTTTGTTTTAATATATTAGAATATAATATACACTTTTCTTTTTATAAGAACCAGTAAAATTTTGCCCAGGCTCAGTGTTCTTTTTTTTTGGCTGATGTCAGGTTCAAAATGTTCTTATTTTGTTCTTAGTTTACACACCTTTTAAACAAAAAAATATTTAATTGTACGGCAGTATGCACTGTACTGGAATGTAGGTGAAAGTGACCCCACAAAAAATGGCCCCAAATGTCAGATAGGTACACCTACTGTACTGTATTATAGAGGGTATTACAGTCACACCTACTGCACATAATGTACAGATATAATATTTTGGTTTTTAAAAATATAAACCTCATTTGAAATTTTACCTCAGCCTCAATTTGTTCTTATTTTGTTCTTAACTTTTAAGCAATTTCAGCCTCAGTGTTCTTATAAAATGTGTTCTTATAAAAAATAAAAAAAAAGTGTACACTACAAAACTATACTATAATCTGACTCATTTTGCCGCGAGTTAAGATATGCTGTCTGTCTTCAGACAATGTTGAAGAAAATTATCATATAATTATAAAGGATATGATCAACAGTACAAACATCACAACCCTTAAAAACATTTGAAAAACAGACTGTTGCATCTTGTGTGAAAATGTATGCTGTATAAATGGGCATATTTTAAGTAAATACAATTAATACATTTATGTATTTAAGGCATTAAGTTTTTTCAATTCTAGATTATAGAGAAAGCTATGTTCGTCGCTAATCATAATAAACAGTAAATTTTCTAATTTCTTCTAAAACTGAATTATTGCAAAGCATTTCATGTTAATAACTTAATTGAGTTTGTAAATGTGCGACTGAATGTTTTATTTTTTTATGGTCTACTTAGCGTTATCACAAACAGTATATTGTGATCAAATAGGCAATTTATTTATTTTAATAAAAATAAAAATCCATTAATTTTATAAAAAAGGTAGAAAACATCTTAGAGCTCTTCGTCACATTTGCAGTTGATTGAGATGCAGTGTTTTATTTATATGGTAGGGAGGATGTGCTGATGCGTCCGTATTTCAACACTTCAGTATGCAGAACAAAGTAACAAACTTAAGCAAACTTTCAGAACTCAGTGTGAGGTCTTGTATTACGAATACAAATGTTTAAACTTACATGTATGATCTAAAATCTAGACGTAATTACCTTTAACAATGATATGGCAAACAAAAATCTAGGGAAATCACATTATTCTTTAAATAAAAAGCTTAAGTGCGGTAAATACTTGATTAATTTAAACTGATGTTTCCCAGGGTACCTTAATGTTGTTCAAGGATTTTGAAATTGTTTTTGGCATTAGTCCGAAAATTAAAATGTTCACTAAAGGTATCAATTGAATATAATTTAAGCGCCAGTAGCAGGCCCGTAGCCAGACTTCCAAGGGGGGATGGGCCTTTTTTTAGCCAAAGGTGACCTTTTTATACGGGTGCCTCCGCGACCCAATGTGTACCGTAGTCACATGCTCTATGGCATGTGCTGCTGGGGGGGGGGGGGGTTTCAGGGGCATCCTCACCCAGAAAATTTTTAAATCTAGAGGCTGTGAATGATGGTGTTTTTAGCATATAAAAGTTAAGGCTGACACCCTTGCATATGCTGAATATAATTATCATGATTCAAAAGTGTATACACAGGACGAGGTGATATTTTGACCATGATTCGCTCTAGAATCAAGATAGGCAAGAGCATTCGACTGAACTAAAAGTTAATATCAGTGTCACTGCATGAGTCAACAAGGGTACGAGATGAATAAAAGGCATAATTAGGTGATGTCTTTGGCATTAAATCTACTCATTGAGTATGCTTGTCAGCTCGTTTGGCCTGAGATAGATCCACAGGCCACAGGCTATAGGTCTAGCAGCTCTATGAGAAAACTATTTGGCCTGGAAAAGGGTGACCCCAGCCGAGGGGGGGGGTCGTCCGACCCCTCCGACCCCCCCCCCCCCTACGGGCCTGAGTTGTCTTGGTATATGCAATGTCCATGAAATTCAGATGAATAATAATGTGCCCGAGGGGGGGGGGTCGTCCGACCCCTCCGACCCCCCCCCCCCTACGGGCCTGAGTTGTCTTGGTATATGCAATGTCCATGAAATTCAGATGAATAATAATGTGCCTAATAATATTGGAGATTAAGCACTTAATAAGTCCTACAGAATTGCAGTACGGTGACGTCTTTCTCAAATCTGCACATTAACAAAGAAGTTCCATAACATTATTTTTATGATTTTGCACTTGCTTTATGTTGCTCGTTGAAATTTAAATTACTTTGCATAGTTTTCACAATTATAATCTCAGATTTTCAGTTTGTAACATATCTATTGTATAATATGTTTTAAAAAATTATTATGCTTTTGGTTTACGTTATACTAATACCGTATTTTTTGCTTTACTAACGCTGGTTTTAGTTTGGGCTTCTTATCTTTTTAAGCGCCAAAATACTGGCATTTCTCACATACAGTTTCTTCAAACATTCATCTCGAAGGATCAACGTACCAGTCGGCCAGAGTCATCGCTGCCATATTGGTTGCTAGTGGACTAGACGCAGCCGCAGTCGTTGAATCACACGTCGGGATCACGGACATGAAACTTACCAAAAATGGTGACCTCAGAGTTATTGTGACGCTGCCATCACTGATGGTTGGAACCACTGGAGGTGGAACCAAGTTGCCGAGCCAACAGGTAATAAACGATGAAAGCCAATTTATAGTTCGCGTGTATAAGTCGTTCGTATACACCGCCAACTTTAAACTTCCGAATTACCGATTAGTCAAATTTCTGGCCTAACTGTGACGGCTTATGTACTTGAATTAAGGTATACGCGCGTGCAAATGTAATGTCCCATTATACAATCGATTCGCAGTGTTTATCCCGGCCTTCAACTCAACTGTGTCATTACATTGAGTAAGAGGTTCGGATTCAAATGTAATTTTAAGAAACTGAGAAAACGTCTATAAGGATATTTGAAGCTTGTCGCGTCTGAATTCTAATAATATAGAGATCTGAAATCTAGACTACACATTTTAAAATATTCCGGCTTGTAATTGAAATCAAATCTTTAATGATAAATTAATTATCTTATTAATATTTATCTTCAAACATTCTGTCGGTGTGGCTATGCCTTTGCGCTATTATTATTTCCGTTTGAAATATTGATACATGGCGCGACGTATGATGGCAGCTGTTAGTTTATAAGAGTTAGTCTCGCAATTTTGCGTACACGAGCCGACATCCAATGAACGTGGATCCAGGAAATCAAGTTAGTAACCAACAAGAACCTTATAATAATATTATTTAATGTAAAAAGACTAAATTAATCGTGTAAATATATAGCACAGTTGGTTCATGATCCAGGAAACGATGGTGGTGTCTTCTTAATGGTGAAATTCTTTGATAAAAACAATTTTCGGTTTAAATTGAAAATACGCTAGACCTATTATATAAGTTATCATATTTTTATTATTCATACACGAAGTGATGTTTCGAGGAAACAACGTTTCAGCCAACGACTAGATGATACTTGCTAGAACCGGACAAGAACGGCGTAGGCCTACTCGACCCATATACTTTCATATTGAAGACGAATTTATTACAAGTGAATCATCGTTCACAATTGAAATCAAGTGCATTGTTTTACGTCATTTGGGACATTTATATTTATATATAGATCAAGGCACTGTCTGTTGTCAGAATTATTTCTTTGATTTACAAGATAACTTATGTGTGGACATAATAATATAGGCCCCTAATTAATAATTGATTCTGGGTATAATCTGTCCACACAACATTTATAAAAGAAGAATGATATTTTAACATAAATAACAAATAACAATATTCAAAACGGCACCGCATCTTTAAAACGTAAACATTATGCAGAGGCAGATTTAAGTGGGAGCCCCCCCCCCCCCCCAAACCCCCCCCCCCAACTAAAAAAAAAAAAAAAAATGAGAAAAAAGGGAAAATTAAAATTATGTTTAGGTCTGAGAGTGCCTTTGCCCCTCTCCCACTAGGGGTTTTTTCAGCATACGAGTTACAAGAGAATGCCGAGTTGCTGACTCGGCAAACTCGGCAAAAACTCGTAGGACGATTCGGAAAGCTCGGAGAGGACTCTTACCTACTCGTAGCAGCTCTGAACTCGTGGCGCTAATTGTGAACATGTTCAAAACAAAATTATCGCCACGAGTAGATAACTCGTAGTAAACTCGAAGAACTCGTAGGTAACTCGTAGAGTACCCGGGGTACTCCTACCTAGCTCGTACACTACTCTGGATACTCGTCGGCGGTTTTGTCATCTACGAGTTTGATGCGAGCAACCAAAAAAGAGTACGAGTAAGTACGAGCGCACCGAGTTGGCTCGTACCTAACTCGTATCTAATTCGGTACAAACTTGTTACGCTCGTAATAATCTCGTAGTTAACTCGGTGCTCTGCTCGGCATAATTCGTACATAACTCGTAACCAACTCCATAAAGTCGTACCTCACTCGTAGCTAAGAAGTAATAAGCTCGTATAGGTCCTTTCCAAAGATCACGAGTTTTAACTCGTAGAAATCGTACGACTCTTAGGTGAAATAAACCTAGGTGGGAGAGAGGGGCTTTAATCAGAAAATGTATTACATCCGCCCCAACTATGGTGGGACCGATGTGGTCTAAATCCTCCATCTGTGAAAGTCCCTGCCTGGGCCCCCTCTATTTTGAGTTCCTCGATCCACCACTGTCGTTCTCATGTGATTGGCCGCAGGTTGAACGAAGCGCACGTTATAAATTTCATAAATAACCTCCACGTTTTTGTCTTTAATTTTGCATACAATTAATATTATTTCTACAGGCTTGTCTTCAAATCATTGACCTCCCAGAAGAGAACAGTAGAGAAGCGTTTGCAGAGGTCGTGCTTGCTGCAGTAATGGGTGGCGAAATAGGAATGTGTGCTGCTATGGTTGGCCACCATTTTTTCAAGACAAAGAAGAGGAGTGACTCTGAAACGCCATCAACATCCATACCGAATGGAAATCCGGTCATTGTTGAGGATACAGAGGGTGAGGCAGCTGCTGAACAAAAAGTCAACGGAGACGCGTCGCCAGAAGAAATTAAAAAAGATACGACGAAACCAGAAGAGTGAACCCAAACTACCTGTACGATGACATTATATCTAATAGTAGTGTTTCCCCCATTCTTTGTAAATAAAATGCTACATCATCTGAAGGCAAAATTCGAACAACTGTAAGATAAGTCCTCGTAACTGAATGATCTCGTCTATTAGACGTATGCGTAACTTAGTGACTATGAACTCCGAATCTGAGAAAAAATATTTATTAACTGCATAATTTGAAGGCGGCCATCCTGTTAAATAAAGTGTTTTGTCATTCAAAAATTGTCACCTACTTAAGACAATCTCATTCATATATTGTGTGCATCAGTTTGTTTCAATGACTCAAGGATGAAATATAATTCCACAAGTAGGTACTAAGTAATGCATCAGACGCTCCAAAATACGCTGCACTACAGACCATGAAATTACTGTACTTTCATTTGCTCGACCTGGATGCCCTTTTAATGAGGCGGTACGATACTGCTACTTGACTTTACGAAGAATTTCCCATGTTGAAAGACACTAGACCTTTTGCCTGGGTCAACATATATAAAGGCCTAGGTGTGTGTATTTCTATCAATAGTCTTATTTAATCAATCTAACTTGCTACTCGTGATAAACCGATCATCTTTAAAAAAAATTTCCAACATGATGGAGAGGGATTCAACGGAGCCAGTTTGACAATTGAGGGCGCTTCACGGTGCTGTGATGGATTAATCCTAGAGAACTTGGTGAGGAAAATGTTCCTCCACGGCAACGATCTTATAAGATCTCGACCATGAGACGAGGGAGGGCGGCATTCAATCTGCCTCTGATTTTGCTTGTCTTTCAATATGATCTTTTATTCATGTTTGCCGATACCTTTTCATTATTATTACAATTACAATTTATAATAATATCTTTTGCATGCATCAATGTAGAAACAGCGACGATGAAGAGCATCCACTAAAACTTAGACCTGTTTACTGTAATACCATTTTTATTATTTATATTTATCTCGTACCGGCTATACAGTACAATTATAATATGCAAGATTTTTGTTACGTTTATATTAAAATGTGTGTACATGTTAGTAAATATAGACAATGATATGTTGATTATTATCGTGCATGGTGACAACATAAAGCTGGTTGGCAATAATTAATGCCACGATACTATACGGGTGAATAGATTTTTCTAATTGATTTTATATAGCAATGTATTTTGTAACTTTTGTATAAGAAATATAGCTTAAAAAAGTTGGAGAGCCTGTAAATATTTAAAACTCGTTATTGAAGTATGCCAATGTAAAGTACACGAAAAATAACAACATGACATTATTATTTTTTGTAATAATGAAGTAACAGGCTGAATACAGTAACAAAAATGCATGATAATTTGGAAGTGTCAATCAAACTTAACTGACCAATCAAAAAATTTTAGTTAATAATCAGGAATAGGCGCATGTCCCACAAACACAAGTTCAAGTACGTGTACCCTCTTTGAGTTCTCACTCTTTAGCAATAGTATCCTGAGGGGCAGGGATAAGCGGAAACTTACATTGAGTCTTCTGTTTGCGACTGCGTAACGATGTACATGTAGACGCGCTGCTTTGCAAATACAGGTCTCCCTCCAACTAATGACCACTTTGGGGACTGGCGTTTCTGTTGTCTTTAGCAGTTTTGGTCTCTATTTAGAATAATATATAAAAGACATTTGTTAATTTGAGACCACAGAAAAACGGTCTTTAAATGGAGGTGGTCTTTAATTGGAGGGGTATTTAATTAGAGGGAGACCTGTATTTAAATGATGGAAAACTCAAGATTGCTAGGGCAACCGTTACAAAAAAAAAATAATAATCTAAAACAATAGTGACGTATACGTCTGTGTCACAAAGAAATACAGTAGCTGCATATTGAGTATGATGATTTGGTGATGCAGGCTATCTATTTGCCTCTGTATGCAATAGAGTGAGTGTAAGAGTGCGTACAGGCGGATATTTCCAATAAAGTGAATTAGAAAGTCAAGAAGAAGTTTATAAAAATTAGAATTATTCACTAAAGCCCAGTGAAATTCACTCTACTGATTCTCTTGCATTTAGAAAGTTTACAACAAAGGCATGTCCATCGGAGTAATACCGAGTTCTATTTTAATCATTTAATATTTTCATACGTTTTAATATTTTTAAACGTTAATACAATTTTAATATTCTCAATAGTGCATGAACAACGGAAAAGAATTTATACTTTTTTTGACAAATATTGACATACGTAAGGGTAATATGTACGGTAATAACTCATTTACATATACAATATATTTATTCTATATCAGTTTTGCATGTTATTATATCAGATAATTCAGAGTGAACTATGTCAACATAATTTTAAAATTAATTTTCGTATTTTAAATTATAACCAATGTATTAATTCCAAATAATTTCGATAATATTTCTGTCATATTATAACGAGCTATTTTTTCTCTTTTAAACTACTTTTGTCTATATCGAAACCAAACGATTTATACATTGCACCTTGACATTTGACCAAATTCGAACTGGTTTTGACTGTGTTTGTGTTATTGGCAGCTATTTTGTAATGCCGTTAATATGTTTAAATTGTTTCGGGCGGCTATTTTTTATAATGCTGTTTTGGAAAAAAATTCAAGTGTTAGTTGTTACCGTATTACATTGAAATAAAATGTAAAGAACATATTTAGTCAATCTTTAAAATAATTTGTTTCTCCCTTTTTCCTGGTAGTTACACTTGTACAAGTAACTGTGGAGCCCGCTGCGTTAATAATTTACTGCGGAGTTCCTGGCCTGTGATTAGCCAAACTTTGCATAGAGGGTGACAAACTAACAGCGGTTTATAAATTAACTGCAGTATCTCTTGCTGCAGAGATAATTTAATTCTCTACTATGTCATTGGTCAAATCTTGCAGAGGTGGCGACAAACTCCTTGTTTGGTAAACTTCTTGAAAACACGTCGAAAAAGGCCTAATTTCTGAACTTCTAAACATGATTGATACTTTTTTCAATTGTTATTTTTAATACTGGTGCAGTAAATTATTAATCGAACTTCAGTTCAAGAACCCGGAACTAATCAACAAGCGACAAAGCCTGACAGGCAATCAGTGAGCGCGCCCTGCTTGGTGCTTTAGGCTTCATTTAAACTACAGAAATCCCATTGACATCTAAATATTTAAAAATGATTTTGAAGGATTTTTTCAGTGTCAGAAATATGGTTAAATATAATTTTTTCTAAAGGATTAATAGTTAATACAATAATGATTAATACCAATTGAAAACACATCTCCGCATCAGCACAAATTATTCCTTTACAAAATACAACTAAATTTGAATTTATTGGAAATTTGGAAGATAAAAATAACATAAAATTTTACTCTGAAAGGGGCCTTAGCCGAATCCCCTAGGCGCCTCGCTGCGTTCAGTGACGTCATCCTTTCCGTACTACGGACCGTAGCGTGAATAGCCTAACCTATTAAAATAAATAGTAATAATAATAATAATAAATAATAATAATAATGATAATAATAATAATAATAATAATAATATCTCGAATTTATATGGCGCCAGTTCCAAACAAGATCAAAGGCGCAACGCATTTGAAACGGCCCCGGAAATCAAATAGGTCTTAAGCTGTGACTTAAGCTGTGACTTAAGGTTGCAAATAGAGTTGGAAGAAGTTATGTAATTTGGAAGTTGGTTCCAGAAATAGGCAGAAGCAAAAGTAAAAGAACATTAACCGTAAATAATTCATAATTTTTTGCTTAGCCGTCCAAGGTCGTGTGAAAATCATGTGTCTTTCAAAAATCCAGATGGTGTCAAACAAAACTATGAAAAAAATACGAAAAATTACGATGATTTAGGACGACTTTGGTATCAAAATTTTCCTTATTTTCTCCTCTATTTCAATGTTGAGAGGGCGCAAGTCACCGAAAACAGAAAGTTCAAAATTTCAACGGTCATGCTCAGGGTTCGTTTTCATTTTTGTAAACACACAAGATGGCGTCAAGCGTAACTGATAGCACATACTTTTGTTTCAGCCACAAAAATACGTGGAAATATGTCGATATAATAATCAAATCTGGTAAAGTATGTATTTTGAAAATATATTTATTGTATGAATGGGTCGGAATAGTTATTTTCTGAAAATAAAGTGTGTTTTCAGGTAATTTCGTCCATCACCAGTAGGGCCTATTGACGCCGACGCCTCGATCAAGGCGATCATGTTACAAAAGCAACGATCAAATTAAAAATTGCTAATTACCCCAGGGAGTTGTTATAGTGCTGATTACCCTAACATTTGAAATTATAAATGGAAGAAGAAACATTTTCTATAAACGTTTTTTTGATATTTTCTCATATATTTTTTGAACTTACATGCACACTATACCGCGCATACGATTTTTTTTAAATTATTGTAATTACATAATTAGTTACGATCGTCCCTGGGGACCTCGGACCGCATCAATGCGAGTGCAGGGGTCAGTGGGTTACGTGTTGAGGCAGAACCTATGAAACGCTACTCTGGGCGTATATTACTACTGTACTATTAGCTGGATCTCAACGACCAATCAGTGCACAGGGAAAACTGAAGCCACCGACACCGTATACAAGAAATTCGGTCGGTGGTTCACACTGAAAATCGGCTGGTAAGTGGCGTAGTAGCAGTGCCTGCGTTTACTTTTGTGTATCAACTGGCGTGGGGGTAACAGCGGTGCTTATCGCATCGAAAATACTTGTGTGAACAAACTGGACTTTACGGTCACTCATAGACGGAGGAGTGAGCATTTGGATTGTCCGGGATAAGTCAATGGTCATGCATTATTATAGCGCCTTCCACGATAAAACCGTCTCAAGACTCTTTTAAACCACTTAAAACCTACAAAAAATGAAATTATAAACTATACCGTATATCTTCCGGTAAGTACAGGCCTCTCTGATATGAGGATCATCGAAATATGTACTGTGTTCTTCTTGAGCCAATTGTACACTGGGCCACAGTTTATAGACCTTATCCGAGAAGACTTGTTCCAGCTCATATCTGCAACACATGATTTACTTATCTACGTACATTATCTCGATAGCTGAAGTGTAGAAAACCGCTTAATCACCGGTCCACAAATTTCTTTTTGATGGCTCTATTAATATAAGATCAATGAAATTAATTTTATCACCAAGTGTAACTCGATACCAAAGTTACTATCATGTGCATTTATATGTAGGCCTATACTATACTATACTATATTGGCCCTTAACTCTAAGCCTATCACAATAATAGTGTTTATTATCCTTATAATTAAGAATTCAAAGGCACTCAACTGGGGTCCCAATTTGGAAGAATCCACATCCGGGAAATTTGTTTAAATGATTTTTTTTATGACATCTAAATTTTGCTGCGCATGGTGATAACCATAGATGTGTATAAGAGACAGTATATATATATATATATATATATATATATATATATATATATATATGTGTGTGTGTGTGTGTGTGTGTATATATATATATATATGTATGTGTATAACATATTATGTATGTATATGTATATGTATATAAATGTTTATATATATATATATATATATTTATATCCACATTAACATTACATTAGTACGGTATTCGTTATATTTATAACTATATATATATATATGTATATATATATATATTATTGGTTTGTTGTTGGTCATCATGATAAAATCATCATCAACAACATCGTTGTCATAATCATCATCAATCATCATTCCACTCCAATCCATATTAACATTGCATTAGTATTCTAGGTATCATCGGTTTATAACTTTATGGTCGTTAACGTTGTTAATATGCCCTCTTCCCAATATGATATTTAACAAAGATTCGAATTGGTATTTTCGATCTGGAGATGCGGAAGGGACGATAGAATGTCCGCAAAATTATAGCATTTGAAATGTATATTTTATATGTACTGATCTATAAAACGAATTACATTTAATTACATTTTATTTAATCTGTTTTTCTACATTATAGAAAAATGCAATTCAATATTTCTTTTATGTAAATAAAAATGCGTTCGAAGTTGATGTCTTCAAATATTGTATTATTTTTTTATATAACTTGATACCATATGAAACTTACTAAAATATGTTTCTCTCTTTATGAAATTTTAAGATGAGTATTAGCAGGAAATTGTAACTGATGGCGAATTATAAATACCAAGGCCCTCTGACCAATTAAAAATAAAAATAGCACAATTTCTGTTTTACGGTAGATTAGGTACACGGGATAGACCTAACGCTATGCTGACTCTAAAGTACAAATCAATAATGAAAATAATCTTGAACAATTTTAAGTTAACTTTTTAAGTTCAAGGCCCTGTAGGCCTACAGGAGACATTGAACGGTTGAGTAGTATAGCAGAGAGTCACAAAGATCATGTTTTGACGGCAACGTCCTTCTAAATTATCAAGACCATGACCTAGTCTTGGCACATTCGACGTGCTTTAAGCTATGCGTCAATGTTTGTACGACCCATCAGTGTTCTTGTCAACGCAAGGCCATGAAAGTATATATAAATCCGAACCTGGTTTCACACAAGTATGTCACAACATAATAAATCAGGTTGTATATAACATTAACAACAATGCCTTTCATGATCACAGTGGACAGTGCTGCTTCTATATTCATTTCGTTGTTCAGATGTTGATAAAAATATATTAATTATATTGAATATCTTTTATTTCTCATTTTTGTACTTTGTTTTTATATTTCCAAATTGAATTCTTCTAGTTCTCCCTTTGTGTGTGTGTGTGTGTGTACCTTCAGTGTTTTGTCTCCACGGCCCGTGTCCCTTTATTCTCCTGTATTCGCAAATTATTGTGATTTTTAAATTATAAAAACATAAAAGAATACAACAAAATCAAACAACAAATTGAAATTGAAAAATAAAATCTTACCAATAATGCAAAAACTTGCTATTAGTATTATAGGGCCTATCATAATTATCAAATTCATATTAACGGTATAGAGCATTCCAACAAAATACAGTAGTCCATATTAACTGGATGCGTATGCCCATGAACACAAGCATAATACAATCTATTATATAAAATCGACATTCTTATTGGCAGTGATTATGTATAAGTGCCAAGATTTCATTGTAGTTCTGAATTAGATATCGTAAGTTAGTATTCTGTGCTTCCCTTACACTGTGTAGCATGTTCTTACGGTCATTTATGGTGTTTTAGAATATTAATAGGCAACTAGGGCTTGATCTTCTCACCTCCATGTATGTATCTTTAGGTTAGGACACCATTGTGTATGTAGGCCTACGTGTGTTTATGTATTCAGAACATAAATGATAGTGTGCATTTCGGAATGCTCGTTTACTACACACGGTACTTTATTTTAGCCTACCATGATTCGGGTAAAAAAAGCAAACATGAGGACATAAAAAGTCGTAAAATGTTGGAATGTTTGGGCTCAAATTTCTTTACGAAAAGTTTCCTTAACATTTTTGAGTGCGGGTATACGGTATGATAATTTGTATGAAGTGTTGATGATGATAATGATGATTTTTATGATAATTGATCTCTTTTTCTTCTCGAGATTTTCTCGTCGTTTTTGTTGCATGTTCTCAGGACCCCAATGGAAATAAATTTATGAAATTGAATTTTTTTTTGGCTATCCTGATCAAATCAACACTTATCATGTCTTTATTTTTTGTATTTTTCATGTGATGTGTTTTATCTGGTTAATTCTTTTCTTAAATTGTAACTCTCTTTAAAAGTCCTTCAAAACAGTTTTATCGAGATTTTATCTTTTGTAAACCTTTAAGAAACATTTTTAATTGTAATTATCTTAATAATTACTATCACTACCCCTTTTTAAATCCTGTTCTCTTTTTTCTTGTTTTTTCACCATTTTCCAAAGACCCTTTTCTAGCTTTAAACGTCTTTCAGATAAATTTTTGTCCTTGTTCTTATTTGAATTTTATTATGTCTGTACAGAATGAATGAATGAATAAATGAATGAATGAATGAATCATGATGATGATAATGTGGCGGATGACGATGAAGAATATTGTGAGGCCTAATATTTTGACTGTAGTTCTTCATCAAGGCCTGCTGCTGTGACAGTAGTGCTAATGTTAATAACGTACTGTAAATCACAACTCATGGTTTGTGGGTGTATGTACTTAATCTCTGCCCACACTATCAGGATTTATATTTGACAAAAAAAAAATCACCTGTTTTTATCTACAAACAAAACAGGTAGTGTGTGAACAGAAGGTAACAGCATCGAACGCATAATAGGCCTATTGGCATAACAACAGAGGCATATTACTATAACAACAGAGGCCTATATCTGTACCATGACGACAATAATTTCTGTTTATAAACGTCACAGTTGTTCCCAATCTAAGTCAAATTAAGGATTCTTTAATTACAACTCAATTTGTGCTCAGACATTGCTTACAATAACATTAGTTAATGAAGTACTGTAATGAATCCCATAAGGTTTTATCGTGAGCATTGTGCATTGTGAAATATCATAGATCTGTATAGGCCTACTTTATTGCGGGCTTGGGAGTCATCAGTATGAGGTTTCGCACCCTTTGACTTCCCTTGGGCATGTAGTATTAACACTACGTTAGAACAACCATTGACTAATTGTGGTTGCACAGTTTCCTAATGGCATAACCCTCTATATTTTTTTGTGATAACCATCTTGTGTGCCAGGCCTATATTGAAACGGTATCGTATCCATCTATCACCATCAATACAGTAATGCTTTAATTTGCTTGTGGTTCTTAAAAGGAAACGAATGAACCGTATCAAAACTCAGACTGAATACACAGTCTCTGGTCCACGGATTCATTATCAAGTTTTGACTTTTACCTGTAGGCCCTATTCAAACACCTGACCCAAAACTATAACTTATGAACGTTTGTTTTTCAAACTAAAACGTGTCGTGTCATGGGGAGCCATAATTTCGTCGTTTAAACTGTGTTATTGCTTACGTTGCCTTTGACTGTTATATTTATGCATTTGTGTTCATGTTTTTCCAGCCTATGATTGAACATATTTTATGTAATATTATATGAACGTAATCGTGCCAGATTTGGACCACCATAGCGTCTCATCTCACTTGGACACTCTTGGGTAGATTTGAAGAAGGCATAATATTGACTGAATACTTAGAATACCTGATGGGGGAAATAAAGGTGTTTGGCTTTTGAAAAAAATTGGAAAGTTTAAAAAAAAAGGCCTATGCAGTGGTTGACAGATAGGGCCCTGCTATTCAAGGCCTGTGCCCTGACATACTTTTGAAAGTTATGACACCAAAATATAGGCCTACAATTTATATTTAGCCCAGGGCCAGTCTAACTTTTAGGCTTATAATAACCGGCACAAACCCGTTAATATTGGGATCATCATCCTTCGGATTATCATCAACATCTGTATCATCATTACCATTCCTACCACCAACACTATCACCGTTATCATCCTTGTGCATTTATCGTCATCGTATCGTCGTCATCATCCTCATCATTATCATCACCACCATCATCATCATTATAATGATCATCATCACCATCATCATCATTATCATATAATAGACCTAACAAGCAATACCTATCATAACCTCATCCCCATGATACTAGGCACGAAAAAAAGTGTTAGCCAGCTAATCCACCGTTGTACAATCTCAATCATTACAATTTAACTAAAACCAATAAATGTATCGCTTTATTTTACCACACTACTGTCTAATCCAGCAACCGGATTTTCTATATTGTGCTTTTTTTGTTATCAGAAAACATTTTCAAAACATCATTTTAATGTTGAATAAATATATTTGTTGCGTATCATGCATGACTTGAAGTATTCAGCAGGAAGAAGAAGAGATTGTATATTGTGTTTAATTGTGAATATTTTAAAATGCTATTATGACAAATGTTCTGAGAATTTCTGTAGGAAGGACTTAATAGCAACATATTATCAATAAATATCATAATGTGAAATAATATTGATAATGTGTGTAAAACTGTATAAATATGTACAAATTATATTTACAACAATAATGATAATGATAAGACCTATAAAAAAAAAAACCTTGTAAAATAATAGAACTATGGAGTTTGCTTTACTTACTGGCAATTTTGTGCCTGTTTGACCTTAGTATGATGCACAGGACACACACAGCAACCAAATATGAGGCCTATGTGTAGTGAATCCTTTTTGTGCGCATGCGAAATCATTAGTCACACTAGAGCAACGGCCTATCGCTCCCTCCGGAGGACGGATTACTTGAAGCAATGTGCCTTAACCAAAGACAACGCAAGAGCTACATGACAGGTTTTGAACGCGGTCCCGTCCAATTACCTGGGCCTATTATTGCTCTAAGTTGCCCTCCTGTAATTCCGATATTACACCCTAGGCCTTTTATGTATACAAAGCATTACGGTACCGTAAGTCTATTTAGAGTTT
>NW_022716884.1:38631-47742 GCF_011630105.1 Anneissia japonica
ATATATATGTCTATTCACTGATTCTTTTCTTAATCGGCCACATCTTTACAAAATATGGGTACTCATATCTACTAGGAAGGTACTTTCAAATCCCCTTCTTATACAAGTATGTGTGCTGTCGTTATTACATTTTCCTGTATATTTCTGATGCCTCTCTTGCTATTGAAGTTTAGCATTCTTTTTTTTTTTGTTACCCTCTGCCCAAACTTGCATCTTGTATTTTATGCTTTATATCGCAAGCCTATAGCCCTACTATTTTCAGCATGATCCGAGTCTCTTTAAATTAGTTATAATCAAGAAGGTATGTAGAAGTAACCAAATAAATACCAATTAATTGTTATTGTGGGTTACTAAAATAAATTGCTATATATAGAATGCATTTTCCGAGCGACTACAAAGAAAAATGCGGTAGGTCTAGTCTTATAATGTCAGCAGAGGTTTCTGTTGATTTCCTAGAAAACCCGTACCTTAAACTGAACTCGCAATGCACTATTCAAGATGAAATTAAGTTATCATTTGGTTCAAAAGAAAACATAAGGAACTGGACATAATTTAACATTTAAATGTGTGATATCGAGTGGCTAGAAGCTAAAAAAAAAACCAAAAAAAAAAACACGACATTATTTAAATACAAATAAACAGGTTTTAAAATTTTTTTAAACAAGATTAAATCTTTTGAAGATGTTTTTATGATGTTCGAACCAGTAGGGACAAATACAACTTGTTAAAATATATAAATAATCGTGAAGGTGGCCACTGGCCTGCTGTATGTCTAACAGACAAAAGGAGATAATACTGTTTCTATAGTTCTGTGTACATTATCAAAATACTTCTATGTGACAAATTTGTGTGATGTACCCATATATGGACATGATGATGTAATATTACACCTAAATATGGGCATTTCACATGTTTGGACAGAGCCTCTTTTTTCTTCGTATAGACCAAATGGCTACAGTACAGTAAATCAGTTTCAGGATTTTCGTAGTAAAAATCTGTAAATCATTGACAAAGCGAAAGCTCGGTAGTTTAGGGGTTATGGCAGCAGGCTATATCTGGAGCTCATGGGTTCGATTCCCACCCGAATCACTTATAAATATATGTACCAGTGGCGGATTCTCCATCGGTACCCCACTCATGGTGGGGCTGCGGTAAGAAAATTTGTGATTATGGCACCACTAGATGGCCGGAAATTGCACTCTCAGACTTAAAATTTGAATATAATTTTCTTTATATCTCCATTTTTTTTCTCCATTTTTAAAAATTTTGAATAATTGGTGGGGGGGGGGGGGGCGGACCGGCTGGGCCCCCTTGAATCCGACACTGTGTACCATTGTGAAAGAAACGTGCGCAGTTATTGCCACTATCTGATTGACAGTTAAGTACATGATATGGTTTATTAATGACATTTTTTGAAGGTCAGATGCCTTGGCTTCCGATCTGCTTAGTATATATTTGAAACCCACAATGGAAAGTAGGTGTCAACTGAATATGTAATAAACATGGGTTAAGTATTAGCTTTGGAATACTATATCTGATACGGGTATAATGTAAATCAACATATATTCAGATTTGAAATTAATCGTAGCTGGAATCTAGCTTCGTTTGACCAACTCGATGCTGGACCGACGTTTATCCCGTCATTACATTTAATTGAAATATGTTTTTTTTTTATGGTATGTGTAACAAACAACTTTTCAAAGGGAAAGTTTATAGAAGTAAGCAAACACATTCCATTGTATTATCAGTCAATCAATCATGCCTTACGGCAAGGAATCATATTATGCCATAAATATATTTTAATAGATTTAAATTACTATCCTTTTTAGATGTTAAGAGACGAGAGACGTTAAGGAAATGTTGATACAATTGACGTAAAGCATTTGACGGCACATGTGACAAATTTTTGTGATATGATGATGTAATATTGCATCCAAATATGGGCATGTCACATTTATTTATCACATAAAATTTGATTTTAGCGTATTGGTATGCCTACACATATTTGCATTAGATATACAGTACAATCAATAATAATATAAAAAAAAACAACATAAAAATAAAATGAAAAATAACAGCTTTTCAATGTCCTGCCAAATTAACACATTTGCTTAAAAAAAAATAAAAAAAAACTTGTATGCCCATATATAGTCATGATGTTTCTATATATGGTCATGATGTGACGTTATCATGACCATATTTAGACATGCCACATGTTTTGACAAATAACAAAATGTCTGGACAGGGGCTAAGACTATGAAAGTCAGGACCTCTTAAGATTCAAGATTCAATTTATTTGGTCCAATAAAATGGAAATAACATGAGTACATTTCAATATTTAAAATAATTTATATAAAAATACAATAAAATAAAGTATGCATTACGTAGTACGTATTTATATTATTCCATTATTGATGTCCAACATTGCTGTTATAAATGTACGTACATGACATGGTCACAATGACATATTTATATCATGACTATATATAGGTACATCATGACTTTATATGGCATAATATCTACGTCACTTTCACAGCAAGTGTCAAATCTTACAAAACCCATACCAGGTTCTCACGTCATCGAATCTAGTTACACAAATTGGTAAATGCATAGAAAGTAAATAAGCTTATATTTTGTATAGGCATTCGTAATCTAGTGTTTTTGTTTTAGATAAGCATAGAATGTTGTTTATATATGAAGCATTAGCATGCGATTCGATATACAATATTGATTAATTTATTTTATTTGTTAGACATTTAAAGGGGCTCTTAAGTAAAGAAAGTTAATCATATTTTTTCAATGGCAAATAATATTAATAATGAGCAGTAATAACAAAAGATAATTAAAACTTTATAATAATAATAGTAGTACTATAGTATTATTAGGGTGTAGTAGGCCTAATAACAATAATAATAATAATAATAATAATAATAATAATAATAATAATAATAACAATAATAATAATAATAATAATAATAATTATTATTATTATTATTACTATAATCAATTATTATTATCATCACCAATCACTATCATCATCACCAATCATTATCATCATCATTACCATCATCATCATCACCATCAATAACAATAATGGTGGAGACATCAGTAGTGTAGCAGGCGAACTACACTTCATATTCGATTCAGGATGTTTAAATCTAACAGGCTTTCAAGTATGAATATTAACGCCTGACTAGGTACTTTATTTTGATTTCGATCTCTAGTATTTATCACATGATCACATCCATTTCCGTAGAAACGACCTTATACCCGGCCATGATTTCTTAATTTAAACGACATTTTCTGGAGATGTGACGGTCGAAATAACACATATTACGACTCATTGAACTGTATCTTACTGTGGTGTAATGAGTCTTACATTAAATTATATAATTAAAGAGCCACCTATATGACGAACTCAGCCACTGGACACCTAGTTGTAATCTGATACAAAGAGGCCAAGGTGGTTTTGACCCACATTAGGCTAATTGATATCATCCGCGAATCACTTTACGCCATTATGCTGTATTCCCCTCCTCAATAGAAGAAGATATACATAAGCATAGGCTATAATTCAACAAATTAAGGCAATATTAAGGCGCATTTTGCGCTGCAAAACTTTTTTTTGTATATAGAATCATTGTTTCACTGCATTACGGCAGGTATACAAGAGACGCAAGATACAATATTTCTTTATTGTCAAAAAGTCAGAACAAAAGGATTGTGTATTGAAGAACATAGAGTAAATGGCATTATAGTAATATAAACACACAGGATTGTTATACAATAGGATTCAATATTACATTGTCCTTTAAAGTTTCATAAAATATAATGTTTTATGAAACTTTAAAGTTTCATAATATATAATGTTTTTTGTTTAGAGGAAAGTGAAAGAATTAACGTTAAAAATGAATACATGCCTACGGCGTACGGCGTTTGCATGAATGTATAAATGTATTTATGCGCAATTAAACCTACTTTATAGCTGTAGTTCCGGTTTCCAAATCATCCACCAGATATTTTTGATGGATTATAGATTTTAAAAATGGTAAAACAATTTAAACCAAAAAAAAAGAAGAAAAAAAAAGAGGGACATGACAAGGTAGGCCTATAGGAAGCAGACGTAGAAGTAGGCAGAGTGGTATAGGCCTATTGGTAGTTAGTCAGAAATATAATTTCCCGTTTGGATTTTCTTTTGTGACACAATCATATGATGTAATAATACATGGAATCAATATCCCTATTACAGATTTGATATAGGCCTATTATGATTAATAAAACAATAGAAGGAACTTCCGCAAATTTCATATTGGATGTATTTCTACCTAATTTTGCTTCCGGTTACTTTTGACAAACCACGACACAGAAATCCCTCATGAGTCACCAACCGAGCGAGACTGACCAATGAGGAGCGAGACACACTGAAATAGACCTGTTCGTGGTCGGTCGGAATAGCCTATATATATTCGACATTTCGTTTCCAATTTCAAAAAGAAGTTGTTTCCGGTAACCTCCGTATTTCCTCAACTCGCAATTTATACATTCCACCAAAATATTATTCGTAACTTATTATAAAAATGAAGCGTGGTGCTTTCAATAATATTAAACTCGTGCAATATCTGATCGTGTTATGCTGTTACGCGCTTTCATCTTCAAAAGCCATGCCGATTTCAGATATACCTCAGGTAAGGTTGTTAGTTATCTCGGGGTTTACCCAGTTTGATTTGATTATATTTTTAATTGTTTTGTGAACATGTTTAATTACAGTATATTTGATGTTTTGCATTGATCAAGACTTCCATTAGTACACTTACGAACTTTTCTTGACATTAATAAATGAGCCTGAAGCTAATAATAAAAATCATTCGTCCATAACATAGTAGGCCTATTTTTTTTATGTAGGTCTATAACTTACTGGTAGACCTGTATTCTTTTATGTGCCTAGGTGTCTGGTTGCCCTATTCATTTTTACACTTCGATGTATGCAAATACAAGTTATATATTATAATTTTATGTATCAAATTACAGATTGCGTTGAAAATTTATATGGCGTAGAGACCTACGATGAAATATATATATTATAAATATTTACAGATTATGAACGTAATCTTAGATTATATTCAATAATATTATTCAGCATGAATTGATAGCACAAACAAAGCGTAATATACTCACACTCCCTTCACAAGTTTACCAAAGATGGATTATATTTTAAAAAAAATATTAATAATGATGCAAAATAGGCCTAAAATATTACGTCAATTAAAATTTTAATTTATGTTTGAGAACCAGTCCTTACCTGCCACCATGCGCTTATGAACTTTTTCAAATAATAACAACTGCGAAAACGCTATGAACGATTTAAATATTATTTATAACAACTTTAAACCACCACTTTTTGTAATCTATGGATATCTTATATCTAAAACGTTATCTAATAGCTAGGCCTATCATTTTTTACTTCTTACATTTAGTTTCGTAGTTTCTTCCTACATTGAAGTAACATCTTTTTTTTTTAGACTTCTGACATGTCTAAGCAGAAAAAACACGGTCCCTTAATAGACGTTGACACCATGAGTAAATCATCATTTATTTCGTCAGAGACGACGTCATCATTATCATCGTCATCGTCACTATCATCAATATCAGATAGCGACGACATTGAACAGTTTATTAACCCTCCAAAATGCGGTAAAAGTGGGGAGAATGGTGATGAAACAGCAAACGGAATGCGTCAAAAGAGGTATATTCATATAGGTGGCAAGTGGTCTAAGTCTAAAGTAACTTATAGGTGAGTATAGATTTGGCCTGCCGTACGCATTCAGTATGTCAAAGCATGGGTACGTAGTTGTTGAGTATTTACCTGTTTAAATAGGCCAATGGCTTCTTGCAATCTAGATCCTTGGCGTAGGCTAGCTACAAAAACATCCTAGGCCTATGTCTCAACATACCATAGGCCTACTCACTGTCATAGTGAAGCCGCTCCGATATTTTGTTACTTCTGTTGTAAAATTGACAAGGGACACCACTTACTTACCTGCTAAGAAACAATACATTACGTAAACTTGCTTTGGTAAAGTCTCAGAGTAATATTAGTATACCTTGACGTCACATATATGTGTATCATATTTTGAACATGAAACCAGTGCCCCAGTAGGACAGGTATGCTTGAATTAAGGTATCTGGTGGTATATAATAAAACGTCACATCTTCTGAGAACTTTGTTACTTTCCTGTTTCCCCGCAATTAAACTTACCCAGCGAGTCATAACGTATCTGGGATAACGTAAAACATTATAAGGAGGTACGAACTGTACATACTGTAAGATTACCATTATTAAAACCCAAATTAATGACCTATTCTCCCTGTAGGCCTATTATTAAATTGAAAATACATTTTGTTGAATACAATCGAATAGACGTATTAATGTAGGCCTATCAACAACTACATATTAATGAAATCGTTGGGACGCAGTCAAAGCGTTTATCGAAGGTCCTCGGTTCGAATTTTTAAACCAAGGACAGTAAAAATACAGATTAACGTCTCTATAGACATACATAAACTATTTTATTTGTGTATGTTGAAGTAATTCCACGGTGGTAGGCCTAGGCTCAAACCAGCTTGTGATAGTTAGGCCTAAGTGAGTAAGTTTGTACTTAATTTTGTCAACCTTGTGTAAGAGCTACAGTCCTTTAAATAGTACCGTATTTAACAAGCCTGTCGGCGGGTGCTTTGTATTACAACAAAACTATCAAAAACACAGATAGGTCGAACACCGCCAATTAGTGTTGCGACGTTTGACTCTATAAAAACAAATGAAAGCCAACGCGATGTTGACACATACACGACGCATTAACACATGGGATCAGGCATATCCTGAAAGTTCAACATCTCCGCTGCTTGCGCCTTGCTAACTAAGAGAACTATTGTCACAGAAATTACCACCCTTGATTGCCTCTATCGCGAAACAATTGAAATTATCCGTGCGAAGCTATGATACCAACTGTGTGTGTGTGGTTTCCATAAAAGATTTGTGTGTAAATACATTCGTAAATTAAGCCATTGACCTTTCGCTTACTGACCATTAACCATAGTCTAGTTTTGGATTTTTTTTTTTTTCGTGAAGTAGGAAAAAGGATCCATGTACCGTATCTAAATTAAATTGACCTCCGTGGGCTTACTACTGCCCATTTATACTATTAATCTAATTTTATTCTAAAATGTGCTTCTACTCGCTAATGTCGTTACTGCCCAAGCTATGCGTCACAAAGACAACTACTGTAATCAATTATGAGTTTATTCAACTGTCTGTAAAATCTTAATTTCCGGTGGTTCGCTTTTAAGGTCATATACACTGCTTTGGTCAATTCGTTACTGAAAATATGAAATAATTTGGTACATATATTGGTACATATCATCCGTTGTATAATATTTAAGTGATTATTTAAGGTGCTGGGACTTGTGAGATTTGCTCTACCTAAACATGGATGGCACATGGTGGGTAGTGTACTCCATCAATCATCATCTGGTAAAACATCTGCGAATGAGTTTTTTTCCCCATGAATTCGGTAGACATATCTGAATACAAAAGAAGCAAAATTAGGAACTGTTTAAAAGAGTTTCGAAGGCAGTAGAATTTCTATTCACGTTACTATAATTAACCTAAACCATTCACACTGCCTTATGATACCGTATTTAACATAATTATCGGGGTGGGTTTAGGTGTTAATAAACCCGAAGATTCACTCTTTCGTGATAATGTAATGTCACAGTTTCACAGTAAAGCTGTTGAGCCCCGAGAGTACACAATATTCAACAATTCATGTGTTTACAAAGTTTTTTTTAATTTCTGTAAATGGTCTAAAAAAAATCTAATACAATATCAAAAGCGATAGGGAAGTATTTTCTTTAAAAGTGAATGACATGAAGAATCTAAGATAGCAAATTTCATTCAGTTAAGCCAAAAAGTTTATTTGATAATGAAATATCTAACTGTAGAGGGCAACATACATTATTGAAACAAGCTAATTTTCAGAGATTACAGTAGTGATGTAACCTAACTGTGCCACTAGGCTGCCCATTGGTTTACACCCCTGTCCGACTTAATAATCCCCCTGTTGGCAAATTTCTTGAGCCACCGTTGTTAAGAAAGCCAATTGAGAACTTTGGGGCCCAAGAAGATACGTATTGCCAATACAATGTATTGCCAAAATTTTTATAATAGAGGCGCTACACTTTTTTTTATATAAGAACACTGAGACTGAAATTGCTTAAAAATTAAGAACAAATTAAGAACAAATTGAGGCTGAGTTCAACAACCGGGGCTTTTTTTTTTGTGTGGGGCCATTTTTTGCTGGGCCTTTCTTTCAGTGGCCATTTTTTGCAGGGCCGCTTTCACCTCCCAGTACAGTGTATACTGCTGTACAATAATCATTTTCCATGTTTGAAAAGTGTGTAAAATAAGAACAAAATAAGAACATTTTGAGCCTGAAATTTGCCAAAAAAATAAGAACACTGAGCCTGGGCAAAATGTTACTGGTTCTTATAAAAAAAAAAATGTGTATTTATGTTTTGTAATAAAAACAAAAAACTGATTTATTTTTTCAGAATACTCAACTATCCAAAGCGAGGTAAACCATCTAAAGCTAAGATCCACAAAAACATTGCCAGGGCATTCGACATATGGGAAGCAGCAACCAACTTAAAAATGGAGCAAGTTTACTCGGGAGAAGCAGACATTTATGTGTCTTTTGCTAAAGGTAGACACGGTGACGCCTATCCGTTCGATGGGAAAGGTGGGTGGTTGGCGCATGCATTCTACCCAAGAAGTGGGCACGGTGACATGAATGGTGATATTCATTTCGATGATTCTGAGAAGTTTTCACTGAGACCAGGAAAAGGTTGGTACTAAATTAATCAATATTAAGTGTGCTGCCATCTACGATACATACCTAGGTCCAACAGCAAAGATGTCTCAATATTATTTGCTTTATAGCAGACTGATAGTTTTGTCAAGTCAACGTGGGCATCATAATATTAAGTTTAATTTGGCTTAAAAACAGTTACATCACTTTATAAATTATACTGTAGTAAAAATATATTATTTATATA
>NW_022716884.1:47860-57040 GCF_011630105.1 Anneissia japonica
AGATGTGTATAAGAGAAAAGAAATCGAGTATGGGACGCCAATTAAATTAGGTATGGCGCGCACTAAGTGTAATAAAGAGTGAGTAACCTAAAATTAGGGCCTGGAACCCAGGCTACGTATACCGCGTAGTGTGTGAATCATTTACTCAAATATATTAGATTTTATTGTTAATATGTCTGTCACCCTGCCAGCTTTTTTATGTTCTAAAACTGTTTAAGATGGAACTGCGCTCACAGTATGTGTGAGACAATGATAATAAATCATAGTCTAAGTACCGGTACGGTATAATTTTGGAAAGATACCGTATACTATAGAATAGACCTATTATTGATCTGATGTAGCAGTAATTTGCCAAATTAAACCTAATTGAAAGTTTAATAATTATAATATGCTTTCCTCTTCCACTTATTTTCCTTCGTCAATATTAAAACTTCTGCTCCAAAATTGACCACTTTTTTATATTGATTGTTATTTCTAATTGTAAATTTTGTGAATAGTGAGCCTACAATTCTTTTTTATTCTCTCTTTTTTCCTCCTTAAATTACCTGTTTCCAGTTAATTAGATAAATAAATAAAAATTATCATTGGCATAGGCCCATATAGGTTTAATTGTACACACGTTGCCAGGGGAGAATTCAAGGGTGGGGGAGCCGGTCCGGGCCCCCTAAATTGTTCAAAATTTAAAATGATACTTTTAAAAAAATTCCACTCAATTTTGAGTAAAAAGTGCCATTTTCGGCCATTTAGAGGTGCCATAATTATACTTTTTTTTTTACCTCACCCCAACCGTGGTGGGGCTGAGGTGGTAGTATAGACCCTCCATCTGTTAAAGTTTCTCACTGGGCCTCCTCTAAATTGTGGATCCGCCACTGATAGCTGACATGGCTATGCTCGCTCGTATTTTACTTAAAATATTATTGTTTAGTTACCTAAGTTGTTTATTTCACTAATTTATATTTTTCATTCTGTATTATCAGTTTGTACTATAATATTTGTAATTGTTTAATACTAAATTAGTATACATCTCTCAATCTGCCTTTCTTTTTAAAGTAAGGAAAGTATGGATTTATTTAATAACGTAATATTATATTTTCATGTCATCATTATCATATTATTATTATTAATGTTTCTTTGCTTTGAGATTGCATTATCCTTTATTATTTAATATAAAGTTTGTACATATCTATGTTTACAAAAAAAAATCCTAAAACAGGTCTGAGAGCCAGAGTGTTTTGACACTAGATAATCCTAACCAACTTAGGTTATTTATTGTTGTATACGTTTGCAATTTCCCGACTAATACCTGAATCACCTTTCCTATCCTCGGAAATAAAAGGACACCTTTAGCAGGAAAAAAAAACCACTAAACACAAGCTTGATTGTTTGAATTTTAGGACCACAAAGGTCATTTCAATTCCTGATACAATGCACATTACAAAATGTTCACACGGTGATCAAGGGCATGAGTTCCGTTAATCAGATAGTACAGTATTAGGCCTAACCGCCTACCAAGAGCTATTATTGGAATAGCTAAATGGTATTACCCTATTCAGACTATTTTTTTGAAACAAGTTTTTTCCGGGGATGGCGGTCAAAAAGTGATATTAGATACAAAATAATTAAAATATGTAATTTATTACCTGACTGTAAAAACATTTTTATTTAATGTATTTTTTTAATTTGTCTTGTCTGGATTTTATCTATTTTATGGAATTCTATTGTACATTTTCTTCGATTTTTTTTCTCATCAGCTGGTTATAATTTCTTCTATGTCGCATCACACGAGATTGGCCACAGTTTGGGGCTAGGGCATTCACAGATAGAGGGCGCTCTAATGCACGACGCGTATCCCAGCAATCCATACAATGTGAAGCTAACGGATGATGATGTTGACGGTATCCAGGCACTTTACGGAGTACCAGACAACCAAACGAATGAGGTACTAGAGCTTTAAAACGTATTATGATGTCATTTATTTTATCATTGACGATTTCTCGGCTGTCTACCGGAAAACATTGTACGAATTACTGACATCGTCGTCAGATTTCGGATCATCGCTATGATTTCTGCATAGCAGTAACCGAATTACGCTCGAACATCATCGTTTGTACATTTCCAATTGCTTCCAACCGTTTCTCTTGTAAACAATTGTTATCGAGGAAGAAGGTACGGCTCTTTGGAAGATGAAGTCGTTGAAGACGTTACTGAAAAAATGGTTATAATAGGCCTATATTTATTATTTATTAGAAGCATACTATTTCTACATGATGATTAGAATAAAACAGTTCAAATGCTGTTTTCCACATGAATACAGTAAGATGGTAGAAGAAAAAAAACAATAATAATTATTTTCAAAAACAGCACAACGGATCATATCTTTATCATAGGCGAAGCCTATAATGAAGACTGAATCTTTATTTATATTATGTTTTGTAGTATTTTTATGGTTCATTCCACAACTTTTTAGCATGCAAAACATTTAATTTTTTATTCCCCTATACTATTGATTGCCTGCGTGCAATACGATAACTGACGATGGTAGTAGCACTGCCGAAACATGTGTCTTGGGGCTGTTAAGGCCCTAACATACTGAATTAAATATAGGCTTCGCCTATGATGAAGATACGATCTGTTGTTGATGTTTTTTAAAACTTTAGCTGTCTGCTGTTAAGTCGTTCCTTTGATAATAATAATTATTACTATTATATTTATTATTGTTGTTATTGTTATTGTTATTGTTGTTATTGTTATTGTATAATTAATATAATAATAATTATTATTATTAATATACTATTGATGTTCCATATAATTATATATTAATTATAAGGAAGAGAAAAAAAGTTGCAGCAAAAATAATTAAATTAAAGAACAAATAATTTTCAATTTTAATTTTTTAAACTCTGGATCCAAGATTGTATAAATTGTATTTAAGATTAATCCATTTGAGTTCATTATTAGTGTCTCGTATAGCGAACAATGCTGATAAGGTTTGGGTAATTTTTTTCAAGACTTTTCTAAGATGGTTGCGATGACATCGTTTATTTGTTGTGTTTTTTGTAGCTTGTTATTGGAACAATTATATTATTATTATTATGTCAAGATTTATTAATAATATTTTATTGTTAGTTGCTATTGTTGTAAATGTTGATATTTATCTTTAATATTATTCGTTTAGCAAAATCTATCGCTTTAATATAATGTCAGAATAATGTCAATTGTTGAAATAGTCCTAACCTCATCTTATGAATCTTATGAAATATCTCAGCCAATTGTGATTTCATTGTACATAAATTGTTGTTAATTTATACAAGTTATAGTCTTGTTGTTGCTTATTAAACTATTCACCAGAATTGTATAGTATTAACACAATAAATCGACAAAATGATAAAAGTATCTTTGTCAACATATGAATAGAACATTGTTTTGAAAATGTTATGTTGTTCCAGATCAGGGCATTAACAAATTATGTTTTTTGTTATTATTGTTATTATTGTTATTATTATTATTATTATTATTTATTATTATTATTATTATTATTATTATAATTATTATTATTATTATTATTATTATTATTATCATTATTATTATTGTTATTATTGTTATTATTATTATCATTATTATTATTATTATTACTACTATATAATAATAATAATCATCATCATCTTCATCATCGTCGTCGACATCGTCCTCATTATTGTTATTATTATTAATATTATTATTATTATTATTATTGTCATTGCTGTTGTGTAGCATATTGTATTGCTGAAGAATTTATGAAACATGATTTTGAATTATATGTCTATTTCTGAAATAGTAATTCCATAGTTTTAACTGTATCTTATGTAATCTCAGCCAACTGTGATTTCATTGTTACTGTACATACAATATTTGTTAATTTATAAAAGTTGATATTCATGAAATGAAAAGAACGTTCTCGGTAGTGTTTATAAGACTATTCAGTAGAGCAATTTAGTGAAAAATTAATCAGTTTCATGCTATTGTCTTGACGGCCAGAAGACTTTCCCTTTCAGTTTTTACAATGAATTGAATGAATTTTTTTTTTGGCATTAAGTGTATTATATTCGTCTTCAGAAGACAAGAGCAAGGTTGTCTTATAATGATAAATTGTTCTATGTTTTGTGCTAGTATTGTCAAAATGTATTGTGGAACAATAATAGTAAAATTGGGCAAAACAATACAATGTATCGCTATCTTCCTCATTCTCCTTAACATTTCAAGATTATATTATTGGTATCAATGCTTAATGATAAGCGAGCTTAGCTCAGTGGACTAAACTAATGTGTGTGTGGAGTGGGGTTGGATAGCTCGGTGGTTAAGATGCTTGTGTTCCAATCCCTGGCTCTTGTTAGCGTTGCAGGATTTTTTTTTTTCTCACGTCCAAAACAACTACACTCACTAAACGTTGTGTAATCATCGTGTGTGTATGTTTGTGTTCTGAAAGGGATCAGCCTACAAGCTGTCTCTTATACACATCTAATATGTAATTATATATATATATATATATATATATATATATAGCATTTCACTATATAAGTACTCAAATATATTCATAAATTAAAATATCAATACGATATTAGGTTATCATTAGGTCTATTAAATTACAAAAAGTAACAAAATATATTGATATTTTTTTTAAACATGAAAAATAAAATGGAAAAACAATTGTAGAAAAATTTACTTATTGAATATTAAATTTTAAAAGAATAATTTCATAGATAAAAAGTTATGCCTAAATATCAAGCATCAATATTAAAACTACCATTATTATAATTATAGTTCTTATTATTTATAAATAATTAAAAATGAAAATTACAAATAAACATTAAGTAGACAGGGAAATATGATGAACGAACAGGTTGAATTACAAAATTTTGAATGGTCATTAGGCTAAGATACAGGAGACCAATACATTTTTCAATATAATTACATTGCCTATCAGCTTGGTATACCAGGTATGGAATTGTAGTGTTTTTGTAAGGTTGTCTTCTGCAGTTTAGCATTTGTAGTTTGTTAGAGTTGCGCAGTTTTCTTTCATGCATTTTGCTACTATATTCAGGTGTCTATATCGTTCAGATGTCAATTTTGTTACTCTCTTGTCCTCCCGTTTAGGGACACCAATAGCACCACAGGCAACAGTGTATGTGTTACCACTAATAATTCTTACTGCTCGTTTTTTTTTTTTTTTTTTTTTTTTTTTTTTGGGGGGGGGGTTTTTTTTTTATTTTTTTTGTATATCCCAGTTGCCCAGACAGATGTTGAGATAATGTAGAGTGACATACTGGGCAGCAGCAGTAGGCCTTACGCCAACTGGTTTGACATAAATCTAGTAGGCATCAACCATATCCTTTTATCGGAGCACCAAATTTGTGCAAGATATACAGTATAATGGAAGCGGTTGGCGCTGCGGTCGCAGTGGCGGATTAAAGAGGGCCCAGCCGCCCCCCCCCCCCCCAAAAAGCCCCCCCCCCTTTTATATTTCAAAAAATTGTAAAAAAAATTGAGGAAAAAAAGTTTCAAACTTTACTTGTATATATAGAGAATGTTAATTCATTGATACGTTCGTCAAATCTCCCAAGTACAATCTTTTTTACATGTAACATTGCACTTTGTTGTTCCAACACACAATCGATTGAATTAATTTGTAGGCTGGTTTCCAACTGTTGATTTATTGTACCTTAAATTTGTCATTTGTAAATGACGAATATAATTTCTTAACTCTTTGGATCTTTAAAATATTAATGTCGTTTCCTTACATTCATTCTTACTATGTATTACAGGTGTTAAGTTCAAGTTTGTATATGTTTTCCAGTTTCTTGGGATTGCACGCCACATATTATATTAACGCATTGTGCGTTTTTGATAATCCAAGAATTATCTCATCAATATTTTTAAATCTGGTATCAAAAATGGTATCATTAATATTTTTAAAATAAGAATCTATCCATATTTTGTAGAGGAGAGATTACCATTTAATTTTAATATTTTTTTTCCCAAAGCATTTGCTTTTTAACCTCACAAATACATTGCGGCTATGACACATGATAAACTTTATTTTGCATATGTGCATATTTTTGTAAAATATAGACTGTCTATTTAATGAGACATGATCTTAAAAATTTACCTCATTCATACATAAAGTGTATGTTAGGAAGATACATATGAAAACATAGAATACATTTCCATATTTTTTTAAATTGTTTTTTTTTTTTTTTCCATTTAAATTAAAACAAATATATATATATACTCTTCACAGAATGGTTCTATTTCCTTATGAAATTAGCTATTTTCATCATTTGCAAAAATAATTATATCATCAGCTAATTGGGCAATGTTCACTGTATAATTGTCATCCTCATTAAAAGATGACAATCCAATACCTTTATATAGTGGATTGTTCCTTATATTTTGTAGCCATCAGTTCCACTACTGAATAAATAATAAAGCTGAGAGAGGGAATCATTATCGGATCCCTTTCCATTTTAAAACTTAGCGTTGTGATGTAGATAATTTATTATTCTCAAAACTAAAATTAAGAGCTTCACACAGAAAGTTACATATATTATCGCAATATATTCGGATTGTATGGTAAATCTATCTAGACTTTTACTTTCGTTTAACAGCGTTTTAAAAACAGCGTGTTTCAATTTACACTCATCAATTGTTAACTGGCAAGCCTTCACACTGGTGTCTATCTTTTGTTGACTTTAGAACACTCAATATATTTATTGATTTTTGAAACAGGAATTTCCTTATTATTATAAAGTTGCTTAAAAAACCACACTTATTCTTTGTTTCCTTGTGTCTTTGTTTTGCGTTTACCATTGCTTTTTAATACTGCTGTAATGTGTTTTCGTTTTGTGAAATTAAAAGTGCCTTTCACCATTAATGACATAGAGCTTTAGGTCATTGGCCTGTTTTCAAACACCTCATAATCTTTTCTAACTTACCATTTGCTCTCAGTAATTTTTTTTGTCGTTGGTGGTGTGTTGGTGGGGTGGAGTGGGTGGTATCGGGTGTGGGGTGGGTGTATATAAGTAAGAGTATCCGTTTAATGTATATTATTGCAATTTTGCGGACAATAGCCATCGATGACTTTCGAAGTGTCAATAAATTGAATTGAAATAACTCACTAAAGTCACTTTCAAGTACATGATGATGTACTTGAAACATCCATATTTGTACTTGTACATCCATATTTGGCGAGTCAACTGGCCGAGCGGTAAGGCAGGGGCGCCACTAACTACGCCTTTTGGCCCTCAAATGCATACCCGAATTTGTATAGTATAGTGCATCCCTCCTCACCGCCTGAGTATTACATCACTTTGGATTGAACATGGTAGCAGCAACATAATATGCCGTGCAGAATGTATAGAATAAAGGACCTACTGTACACAGAAACCGAAAGGATTAATCTCAGATAAGATAGTATAATACCTACTCCGTGCATTTCGATACTTGGAGCATATTATAGGCCTACTATCTATGTATAACAGTGCCATGGTGATTTGCCAATAAAAAGGAACTGTTATGCACCTAATGCTTGGATACCTCAAACAAACTAAGCTACGGTAATGCCTCCCAGGGCATTGTTACAGTACTGTGCGGCCTAGCAAAATGTGCTTAGAATCCTATCATGACTTAAGTATATATGATGATTGTGCTGAACATGTAAAGATCCTAAAGACATTATTCTAACCTAAACACGTTTAGCTTGTTTCAACTAAGTCGTGGCAACATTTTGTGGAGGTTTGTATTTGGAACCCTCCACATTGATTTTAGAGTGCATAGGATTGAGTATTCGTGAGGAAAAAAGTTCATTGGTCCTCCACCTTCTGCAGGAAATCGTCCAACAAGATATCTTCCTTAATGCAGTCCCGGTTGATCACGTGATCCAATATTGTAATTTGTAATGCACTGGTATTTAATGTTTATCTTTGAATTTTGAGTGTTTTTCTTCATATGATCATTCTAATTTAATAATTTTTCCAATTGTTATTTTTATATAATTTTTTTAATGCTATTGCTCTTTGCTTTAATTACTTAATTATACATCTACTATCCTTATATTAACTTTGAATTAATGTTGTGATTCTTAATGTTTTTGAATAACTTTGTATTAATGTTGTGATTCTTAATGTTTTTAAACTGTTTTTAAGTACTTTACACAATTTTGATTTTGAGTGTTTAGGATTGAGTGTTCGTGAGTAAAAAAGTTCATTGATCCTACACCTTCTACAGGAAATCCTAGCGTCCAACAAATCCATTGAATAAGCCTATGATCATACACCTACAATAGATATCTTGCTTAATACAGTCCCGATTGATCACGTGATTCCTATATTGTAATTTGTAATGCACCGGTATTTAATGTTTTTCCATTGAAATTTGAATGGTTTTTATTCTAATTTAACGTTTATCCTATTTTTATTTTTTATTTTTTTTATTGTTATTGCTTTAAATGCTTTAATTACTTAAACCGACGTTCCGCAAACTATGGTCCGCGAAACATTTTTGGAGGGCCACGAAGCTGTCTGGTACGGAGGCCCTAAAGGACATGGTTAAAAAAAATATTAAACTATTTCGAGGGAACGAAATAATATTTCGAGGGAATGAAATAATATTTCGAGGGATCGAAATCATTTCGAGGGAACGAAATAATATTGCGTTCGAACGAAATAATATTTCGTTCCCTCGAAATATTATTCCGTTCCCTCGAAATCAAAAGGGAGCGAAATCATTTCGTTCCCTCGAAATATTTTTTCGTTCCCTCGAAATGTTATTTCGTTCCCTCGAAATATTATTTCGTTCCCTTGAAATATTATTTCATTCCCTCGAAATAATATTTCGTTCCCTCGAAATATTATTTCGTTCCCTCGAAATAATATTTCGTTCCCTCGAAATACTATTTCGCATATGGTACGCCCACGGTGCCTTCGGCGTCGGCTGTTCGTGTTGGGTGGCGCAATGATTTGCCCAACGGGGGGCCGAGGTCCCTGGCTGGGGGTCGATGCCCAAAACGAGGGGTCAGATTGCCCCGACGGACGAAAGCAAAATGGGTGTGGCCGAAACCTTTTAATGGAGTGGGTTAAAAGGTTTCGACAATTTAAAAATTTTGACAATTTAGGGACAATCTAATACTATAGGGCCCAGTCGGGGAGA
>NW_022716884.1:57144-61046 GCF_011630105.1 Anneissia japonica
AAATATTATTTCGTTCCCTCGAAATAATATTTTGTTCCCTCAAAATAATATTTCGTTCGAACGAAATATTATTTTGTTCCCTCGAAATGAATTTCGTTCCCTCGAAATAGTTTAATATTTTCTTTAACCATGACCCTTTAGGGGCTCAGTAGTCTGGAAATTGAAAAAAAAAATAACAAAGAGACGTTTTATCATGGAGAAATATCAGTTCAGGCATTCATTTATCTGTGTGTGGAAAATATAACATATGAATTGTACAAAATAAAAAGAATTCAAATAAAATTAAAAATACGTAAGAAACATCTACACTAAATCAAAATGGAATATTCACTGCCTGTTGGATCCCAATTTTAGTATTGCAGAGGTTGTTCTGAAGGCTTTACAGTATAACCAATCCCCGTATTTCTGATAGAATGCTAATTAAAATGTAAAATATTTAAGATTTTATATTCAGTACATTCTCAAATGTTATGTAAATCTCATATATCCCAAAATTACGTTATATTCATGCACCGAAATAGAAAGTTTAACTTAATAATTTCGGTATGTTTTATGTCGATTGGTTTTTAATGATATTATTGCAGTCTAATGACCACAACATAAGGAAGTCCTCTCCTTTAAACTTCCAACCTACTTAACTTTGCGTATCTCAATATACATATATATAATTATTTCCTTAAATCAAGGAAGTCCACTCGTTAAATTGTATATATTAATCTCATATAACCAAATTTTAGGAAATTACGTATTAAGCTGGTTTTCCACTAGGCGAATTTATTCGCGCGAATCAAAGCGTCGGTTTGTTTCCTGAGCTCTGATTGGTTGCGCATTTTTTCGCTTCGCAAAAACTCCGATAGGAACGTGAACCGACGCTTTCGATTCGCGCAAATAAATTCTCTTAGTGGAAAACCGGCTTTATGCATGCACCGACATGAAAACTTTAACCTAATAACTTTGATATGTAGATGTTTTATGTTGTTTGTTGAATGGATTTCTTTAAAAAAAAAAAAAAAGTTATAAAATCACTATCATTTCCAGGCCCGTAGCCAGGTCATTTCAAGGGGTTCTCTGGACGTGGGATCCAGGGGTCTGACTAAGGGTCAGTTTTTGTGTTTAATGGGTGTATATAAGGTTATAAAAGCAGTTATGTTTTGAAAAGGATCTATGTAATAAAAGGTGGTAATATAATAAAATTAGAAAATATTTTGTGAGTGGATTTCCCGTAAGATTAAAAATCGTAACGGTACTGCATCGTGAGTGGATTTCTTGTACCATTAAACATCGTAACGGTACTGGGTTTGGTCTACAGGCGTTCGTGCTTCGAACAGGTCATTCCATTCATAGAAGAAGCCTTTTGATGGAGAAAGTGTACCTTTTTAGAAAAAGTTTGCCTAGGTCGGAACTAACTCCGGCTATATCAAAATTGATTAGAATATTTTGCATCACGTTTTTGTGAAAATAACCCACCTTAAAGGACTATCTGTGGTTTACTTCTTTGCCACAGTGGACGAAAAAAAGTCAGTTATTCTACGACGTTTCATAATTCTTTATCACTAAAAATTAACAAACACTCGTTTTGACGTACTCCGTTCTGTTGTGTGTGTCTGCTGTTGAAAACTATCTCCTAATTTTGTGACTGGCTATGATGACTGAGATGGACCATGTTGACATTAATAATATTTTGTTTGGGATGGAAAAAAGGAGAATCAATTTCCCAAAAATGCTCCATCAGCAAATAGGTTAGTGTTCGCTGTGGACAATGTGGCTATGGAATTTACTAACCACACAATCCACAATCAGGTGATTAAGTCGCAAAACTTTAGCTGCATTTGGTGGATTAAGCAAAACGTTAGCTTCGTTTTAGTGGCGCCATTTACTCTAGGTAGAGGGCGACCGGTTTCGTTACCGGTTGGTACATTTCTTACAAACATTCAGGCAAAGACCAGTCAAAGTTGAGACGGGAGCCGGGTTTTTATCGATGTTTGCCATCATTATATGAGAGCCATCGTAAATTCATGGTTTGCCAGAGTTCGTTCAATTTAAATCTCCGAACTTCTGAAGCTGAGATATTCTATGAATGAAGGCTTGTATCGCAGACTAGAATTTAGAAACGGGCGACCAAATAATGAATTAGGTGCTAAATTTTGATTTAATACTGGGTAAGTTAAAAACAGACATTCCGTCCGAGTGGGACTCATTCAAAAATTCGAGGGGGTTCGCTAGAAAAGGGGGGTTCGCCCGAACCATAAAAGCCCCCCCCCCCTGGCTACTGGCCTGTCTACATTATTCCCATCAACATCGGTGCCATCATTACAAAATGTAGTATATTCTTCTTCTTCTTCTTCTTCTTCTTCTTTTTCTTCTTCTTCTTCTTCTTCTTCTTATTAAAATCATCATTGTCATCAACAGTCAACTATATATATTATGTCTATCAGTACTAATTGACATTGAATTGTTTGTTATACACTCATGAATGGATTGTAGCATCGCCATCGTCGATATAATCATAATTATCATCATCACCGCCATTATCTTGATTAATATTGAGATACTAATGAATTATTATATAATTACTACCTTGTAAATCCACCATAAAAAAAGATTCACAAATCTAGAAACGGATATTATTTATTTTATTATTCACACGGCGGTCGAGTCTCTCATTGTTCAGAGTACTGTATTGTTTTTATTTTTAGGAAATGAAGTAACCTGAAGGATATTATAAAGACTGAACAAGTTTTTGAATGACTTGCAAATTAATACAAGACACGCAAGTCACTTATTGCAATAGGTATATTAGGTAAGTAGGTAAGGCTGTGGCGTAACAGCTCCAGCTCTCACTGGGGCTAATTGAATTTATTTGCATCCCAATATACATAGTAAGATACATAAAACAATATAAAAAATGTATACAAGGTTAAATAATTAACATTAATCTAATAAACAATAATTTTTACTATTACTTTTAAAATTCAATTATGAAAAATATCTTATTTATTTTATTTAAATAATTTAAAAAATCTTAACTACTTCAAAAAACAAGGTCAAATTACGAAAAAAGAGGCTGGAACAGGAAAAACACACAAAATACAGAGATGCGAGGAACTGAAAGTCCAAGTAAGACTTATTTACAATAGGGTCCTTAAAATAAAACCACAGTGTATATTAGACATAAAAACATTTTTTAAAAATTAGCAATATAGCCAAAATGTAGTAAACCAAACGAGGATGTTTCATTTTCGCTTTTTTTAATTTATTATTATTATTATTATTATTATTATTATTATTATTATTATTATTATTATTATTATTATCATTTTTATTATTTTTATAGTTGTTCAATCTGTAGTGCTTTGTTTTTCAGATATTTTTTAACATTTAATTTAAAAGAGTAGATAGCCGGGTTACATTTAATTGATTGAGGCAAAGCGTTTCAATACTAGATAGCCTTATAAAAAAATGTTTTGGAAGATTAAGTGGGAATTCTGAAATTGTATGAACTGTTTCTGGTGTTATGGTTGTGGGAATGAACAATTCTGTGGAAGTTGTAATGTATGTATTGTGGGCTACTATTGTGAAAACTTTATATAGGCCTACGTGACATAATTTTAGAAACCTTGCTCTATCATCAACGTTCAAGAATCCTAACTTATTTAGCTCATGTTGACCAACATGAATCCGGGGGCCTTTCTTATTAATGAATCTAACTATTTTATTTTGAACAATCTGAAATTTATGTTGATATTTCTTTGATATACCAACATACCACAATGAAGACGAATAATCAAATAGACATTGAATAAGGGCTGTGGATAGCAGATTTCCACAAGTAAATGGCACTCACGGACATAAAATTGTGAATATAATTTACTTTTTTTCTCCATTTAAAAATTATGTTCCTT
>NW_022716884.1:61072-63803 GCF_011630105.1 Anneissia japonica
ACTGGATATAATATGATATATGTCGTACAGTCGATTTCAGAGACACTTTATGCTATTGCCCAGGTGGGACTGATCTGATAAAAAAAAAATGTATGATTATGGCACGTCTGGATGGCCGGAAACGGCACTCACAGACTTATAATTGTAAATATCGTTTTCTATTTATCTCCAGTTTAAATTTTTTTTGACAAATTTGGTGGGGTCCCGGGCAGACATGGTCCCCCTCCATTTAATCTGCCACTAGATATAATATGATATATGCCCTGCAGTCGATTTCAGAGACACATTATGGTGTTATGTATCAACAAAGTCCTTTTTTTCATGGTACTAGATCGAGGAACCAGGGGTGGGTCCCCGAAGGTCGGGGCCCTGCGGACCGCCGCATGAGAGCGCGTAGGCGTTACACCACTGAGGGCATTCGTCTGGTAGCCTTAAACACTCGCTTCGACCATGCACTCCTCAGTGGCGGATTCAAGTGGGAGCATAGCCGGCCCGATCTCCTCTCCTAAATGTTTCAAAAATATATTTAAAAAATGTGGAGAAAAAAATATGCTCAAATTAAGTCTCTGAGTGCCATTTCTGGCCATCTAGAGGTGCCATAATTATCAATTTTCTTGCCTCAGTCTAACCATTGTGGGCTAAAGGTGTCTAGACACTCCATCTGTGAAAGTCCCTTCCTCGAATTCCTGGATCCGCACTGTCCCCTCCCCACCCGCACAAACGTTAATTCAATTATGATTCCAAAACTGGCATTGTTGTGTTACAATAATAACCTAATGTACGATGATATGTAGCTCCTATAGTGTAGACTCTACATTCAAGAAAAGCACATATAAGATCTTTAAAAATATGAAATAATCCCTTGGTGCAGACAGGGAGTTGTTTTCTAATAACAACTCCCTGGTGCAGGTAGGCCTACATTAAGAAGCTTTTGTTTAAACTACCGGAAAAAATAATACTGGCTATTGTTTTTCAAATATCTCGTCATAAATCGTGATTACTAAACCTGACTCACTATCCAATTACAAGCTTTCATATTAAGTCATGTAAAAACAGATAGTTTTGTTTTCTGGTAATTTTACAAAGTCATTGGCACTTAATGTCCATTCTCGAGGTTTCATTTAAGGAAGTGAACAGGTATTTTATATATGACGTGGTTCCGATTTTTCGATACATATACCCGTGATTTACTTGAGAATCAACAGACATCGGAGATATTTTAAAGAATATTTTAGGAATTTTTCAGTGTAACGCATCATCATGAAATTGCTAAGCTTAGCAATCGTCTTAGCTTGTGGTTTAATTTCAAACGTTGCTGCACAACGTATGAGCGATTCGGATATTGTAAGTACAGCTTTGTTTGGCCTACCTTAAAAAACATATGCAGTAGAACCACTCCTTTTGGACATCCCTATTCAGGGGATAACCTTATTAAGGGAACAAGAGAGGAGATATATCGGTTATCACTGCAACCAACCGCTATTGAGGGGACGGGAACACTTTCTGAGTGGGGCAAATGGTCAAATAACTCCCATTAAAGGGACACTTAATATTTTTTTTCATTCTATCATAACAACAACGTCAGTCCAAAAATACGAAAATGCATTTTTAACTTTATACTTTAATTAAATCTCATGACATTGTTATGACAATAAAGAATATCTGATTCTTAATATTTTGACTCCGTTCTGGACGATAAACCAGAATTTTCTCCCCTGGATCTTTAGAGTGAATATTGGTATTGGCGTACTGCATTTGTTACTTAATATAAACCAATCTTAGTCAATTTTGACCCTTAATCATGGGAATTTCTTTTTCTTTTCATGCATATATGATTCTAATCCAGACTATACATGTTGCTTTATTCATGCCACATTCATTCAATAGAAAGCTCATTAAAAAAGAATATTTTGATCATTAACATTGCATCATGAAACAATATTGGGAACATATAAAATGATTGTTGTTTTAATTACAGTTCTGCTGATTTCATAATATAAATTTAAATATCCGTAAAAAATTCTAAGTGCTTACAAATTATTGATGTATGTCTGTTATTCTAAGACCTATCCTTTGATTATATTATTGGCAAACATGACGTGCAAAACGACGTGCAACCGCGTCCCTCTTTCAGGAGAAGGTTTCCTCATGTAGTGCAAGTAGGCCTACGTACATTTATTTAAGGTTACAAAATTACAACAGATACCGTACTCTACGTCTATCATACACTAATTTAGGTAAGGGCCAAAAGTTTTTGACGATTTAAGTTATGAGGTTGTGAAAGTTTTTTGTAATTTAAACGACCATCATATTATTATGAAATTCCAATGTAGTTTATCAAATCGCAAAAATAAATCGAAATTGAACTTGATTTACCGTCCAGGCGCGTACACAAATCTGGAAGAAATATAATCGTAGCAACATTTTAGGTGTCTTACCATTATTGGCATTGTTTGAATTTCTATTTATGTCCATTAAAATACCGTAAAAATAATTTTACTCTAACACGAATCTACAAAATATTGGACGGGGACTTGTTACTCTACAAAAGCAACACAATGTGAGAATTCATTCCACTATTCAAATTAAGTTAGTACAGTACAGTAATAGGAGCAGAGTAATATTCATTATACAATATGTAAGCTGGAAAAATAAGGCGTATGTTCACTAAAGTATAACGGAATAATATATAGGCATATATATATATATATACTGTCTCTTATACCCATCT
>NW_022716884.1:63990-78998 GCF_011630105.1 Anneissia japonica
CATGCTCAGAAAAACAAAACTTTCCTTAGCCACACAATGGCCACACTGCGTATCGGCTTGGCGTACAGCTAGGCCTAGCCGAGAATTACGGTACGGTAAAACAAAGCAAAATAAGGGTACTAATTTCACTTGGCATGCAAATCAATCATACTCACACACTTAAAAACAAACTAGTCTACCACTAAAATCACCTGCAAATTAAGATATAAGGCAAGTATGTCTACAAATTTGATTTTAAATTAATGTGGTTAGGCTAGCCTAGACCCGGCCTAGGCCATGTCTAACCGCTTATAAAAATGCAGAAAAAAGACCCAAAACAAATTAGAATGAAGTTATCAACTAACTAGTGCATTCAAATTATTCATATACTTACTACGTACCTATATGAAATTAAAATGTATTGCTCACAAACGCCAATATTTGGATTTTAATAGGCCTTTTCCACGAATCGGTAGACATCTTGAAGTGATGACAAACAGCCTAAGTCAGTGGTGCGTAACAAACAAAAATAAGATAAGCTAGGCCTAGCTGCTGTACGCCAAGCCGATACGCAGTGTGGCCATTGTGTGGCTAAGGAAAGTTTTGTTTTTCTGAGCAGTGCAGATTGTGCTTATCTGGCTCATTTGCATAAAAATACCACACATAAGTCTAATTCAAGTTAGACGGCTTAAACCAGCCAGCTTCCTATCCTGGTAACAGTTAAAAGTCCTTGCTTTAACTGCACACGATCCAATTGTGTACACTGGGGCCTTATTCGACTCGAAGTTTCGGAAACTTCCCAGAACCAGCCCCGATATTATGGCTGTAGGTTGCAGCGACCATGCCTTAACCGCTCGGCCATTTGACTCGCCAAAGTACTGACACTTCTGGCTCAAAATTACTTTGCCAACGATTCCATACCTTAAAAAAAACACAATAATTTAAAAAGCAGGAAAAGGTGAAAAACCATAAACTAAATGAAGTAAACGCACGGATTCTGAAGTCCTGGGTTCGAATCAAAACGCTACTCAGCTATGCACATGAAGTGCTTTAGTGATATCTGATCAGACAAGAAATGTAGACCGAGTGTTAGAAAATATAGGCTACAACGCGACTACAAAAACCCTTAAAAATTACGAATAACATCCGGTGATTGTATATCTAGGTATGGAAAGTGAGGTAACTTTATAGGTCAATTATTGTTAACGTGGCGTGATTGCCTCTTGTAGTGTCATCTTCATTTCCAAATGCGTGTCTTTTTTTATTTATCAATGAATGTTGTTTATTTTTTCAGGGGTTTGCATCAACAAAAACGACGTTATATTTTAAAGTTCATTAGGACTATTTTGTAATATTGATATATGTAGCCCAGTTTTAGAATATTTCAGATTATTTTACTGCCCATGTACTCTGGATTACTTTAAGATGTTAATAAATATTGGAGAAAAGAATAGGGCTATATCCCAATCGAGATTCGAACCAAGAATTCCCGATTATTGTTTGGATACCTAGATTTTTCATTAGGACACAGTATTTCGTGCAATGAATATATAGTAGTTCTAAATCACATGATAGTATGTTAATGAGGAGGACGACGAAGGTTATGACGACGATTATGACCAAGTTAGAGAGCGATGATGGTGATTTTTATGTTAATGTTTATCTTCAAATACAGGCATACCTGGAACAATATGGCTACATGAATTCTTTATTAAAAGGAGAAAAATATACAGATGATGAGATGAAACAGGGATTAATGCGTTTCCAATCTTTCAACGGTATGGAGAAAACTGGCACAATGACGGACGAAATGCATGCAATGATGAACAAATCGAGGTGTGGACTAAGGGATATCGCGGACATACCGTCAGCATCGCCTCGTGCTAAGCGATACGTGACATATGGAACTCGCTGGTCAACCCTTGCATTAACATACAAGTAAGTAGCGAACGTTTTAATTTAGACATTAGTGCCCCTCCAAGTTGCACATTCAATTTTATTCGGGCACACTCAGTAGCATTCAACACCTCTTTGATGCATCCGAGTTAACGGGCGTTAACAAGATTACTAGTTATTCTGATGGCATTTTGCGTCAGTAGAAATAATACGAATACGAAGTGAAGTTTGCCCACCACCTAACGTGTAACAGTAGTGAACGCTCGGTACGTTCCTAAATGCTGCAAAAACAAATCTCGCAAGTGATTCGGGCGGGAATGGGAATCACGACTTCCAGATAACTAGCCTGATGTCGTAACCACTCGACCACCGAGCTAGCGCTTGGTAACTAGTGAATCCGATTCCCAAGTAACAGAGAGTGCTACAGTGCTATTCCGATGGCGTTATGTTTCGAAGAAATAATACGACTTGATGTTTGCCCTACCTAACGTTATAGTGCCAATGCTCAATACGTTCCCGAATGCTTGCGAAAAATCTTCACTAGCCACCAAGTAGACACCAAGCGCAAGCTTGTAGTCGAGTGGTTAAGACACCAGACTAGTTATTGGTCGTGGGCTCGATTCCCACCCGTATTAATCACTTGTTAGATTTTTTGCAAGCATTTGGGAACGTACTGAGCATTTGGGACAATAACACGTCAGGAGGGCAAACATCAGTTCTTAAATTTACTAGTTACCGGTAGTTAATAGTTAACAAATTAAGGTACTAGTTCAGTTAACAAGTGAACTAGTTTACGTTAAGTTAACTATTACCAATAAGTGAATTTTGAATTTGAAGGTACTAGTTATATCTTGTCACTTCATAAATCAGACTTTTGTCATCGATATCTACCATTTAAGTGGTGAGCTACTGTCTTTGAAGAGAACCAAATCTAAAAAGTTATATTTTACTAAACGCCTGCCTTACAGAGATATTATATAACTGTGTATATTAACTATACTCTTAATATTGTGCGTTGATTCTTCTTTAAAAATAGCTATCAAAGTTACTCAGGGGATCTGACAGAGCAGAATACAAGAACTGCCATAGAACGAGCATTAAAAGTTTGGAGTGACGTAACAAGTCTGACATTCACGGAAGTTAGAAAGGACAGCAGTGCAGACATTGAAATTTCGTTTACACCTCGTTATCATGGAGATGGTAATGACTTCGACGGCCCAGGAAGAGTACTCGCGCATGCATACTTTCCTGGAAATGGAATAGGAGGAGACGCTCATTTTGATGAAGATGAATTATACACTGTGAATGGTAGAGGAGGTACATAACGACATATTTGATTTCTGTAGAGACCCAAAATTGGAAAGCAAAATTAAATATTATGCAAAACGTATTAACAGCCAGAATTAGAACCAGAGCTTTTGGACAAAACTAATCCTACCTTAATGGCGAGTGAGTGACGGCAGTACATAATGCTGATACTAACAAAACAAATGGGATTAACTTTATTTATTTATTTTTTATTTATTTATTTATTTATTTATTTATTTTTTGTGAGTTTTAACACGGAAACCAATTTTCGTGACTAATTGTGTTTTTTTTTTAAGACAATAAAACTATTTTTAAATATTAGTGCATTAAATTATATATTGGTCTCATTCTGTTTTCAAGGAATTGATTTGTTTCAAGTAGCTGCACACGAATTTGGTCACAGCTTGGGTCTTGCACATTCGGAGGATCCGCAAGCGTTGATGGCGCCCTACTATGCCGGTTACATTCCGGATTTCGAGCTACCGCAAGACGACATCAATGGAATACAGTTTTTATACGGTGAGCGGGACGGTCAGTTCAGCGTGTATTTAGCACTAATGATAATAGTACCATTAAGGATAATAGTATCAACATTATTATTGATAATAACACTGATAATAATATCCTAACGATACCAATAATGATGATATTATTAATAATTATTATAATATTAATAATATAAAAAATAGTAAAGGTTATTTTTGAGCTATAAAGAAAGAATAAATACTGTAGCTGTACCATTAGGCTAAAAAATTCAATTGTTTGTTGATCTCCTCACCCGCTCCTAACTCACTGAAAAAATAGAGGCGGTTTTTTTCAGCTTTTTTCTTTACAAATAAAAAAAATGAGTGAATTGATCTGGTTTTATTTTTGTCATATGCCCTACAAAGTTGTCTAAAGTTGTTGTCTGATGTACGATATTGCCATTCTAGGCCTACATTCATTGCAAAATGTCAACTGTGGGTTATTTTTATTCCATCTGATGAGTAATCTTGAAAAAAAAAACCACCCCTTTTTATCATTTAAAAAAAGAAGGGCAAACCAACAATTAAATGGTTAGGCCTAACAACCATCATTAAAGCATTTATTACAATATGCATATTTATTTCAAGGTTCGAGCACTGATCCCCGTCCTGATACGCCAAATACTGACGGTGGCAGCACACCAGATATTTGCATTTCTAACTTAGACGCTATAAGTTACGACGGGTCTGGAGTTTATATATTCCAGGTAAGTTAACTATAGACTATTCTTGGTTGGTTCTATTTACTATGATAATAAAATAGGCCTATAATGATATATTTCGGTATGCCTATATGCTGAATACGTAAGTACATGTTAAAACAACAAACTAGGTATCCCAGTATCCCAGTGTAAACCGCTGCAACCACACACACCAGGTATACGCCTACATTTTGCAGTCTCCGGTTGATGCATGGAGGAACAATACAGTGAGTCAGTGGCGTCGAGAGGGGGAGGTCAGAGGGGAGGGGCGCTGCCCCGGGTCTACGGGGGGGCGGACCAAGATGAACAATTTTCGGGGTAAGAACAAATTCTCCATAGGGCCTGAGCCCAAGCCAGGATGAAGACTTTTGTTGTCAGAACAAACTCTTAGGAGGAGACTTAATTTGGGGAGTAGCCGAGTGGGGTCCCAAGTGAAGGGGGATGTGAGGTGTTGCCCCGGGGCCCTTACTGGCTCTTGATGCCACTGCAGTGAGTCTAAACGTATTCCTTCATGATTGATGAGGGTGACACACGTTGGCATTGTGATTGGCACAACTTGAAGATTACGGTCGCACTAGAGCCCTGTTGCGATCGGGCCTGGGCGTTCCGAGTGTGTACTCGTTTCTTGTATACAGTAGCTGCTGGAGAAAAATGCGTCATCTACAGTCTGATGATGTTCATTTTTAGTTAATCTGTTTCATTTTTTTTCTTTTGTTTTAATTTGATTGTAATTTTTTAGATTAACATTTATGTTTTTAAGACACCTGTGGATGTGTACCACTGATTAAAAAGTGCATATCTAAATAATTAAATAAATAATAATATAATAATAATAATAATAATAATAATAATAATAATAATAATAATAATAATAATAATAACAATTATTATTATTATTATTATTGTAAAATAAACGTGTGATGCATTGTTGTGCTAATCAAATTATACAAGCACAATTATGGAAGAATGAAACACTTTGTTACCATGTTGTATAATTTTGAAACAGGGAAATGATGTTACTCGTCTTGAGATAAAAGGAACTCGTATTCCTGGCTACCCAAAACCAATCTCGAATGAATTTCGACAATTAGTGAATAACATAGATGCTGCATACTTCCGATTTCGTGAAGAAACATACGTGTTTTTTAAAGGTAAACGATTTATATTGTGTTAATATAAGTTAATAGTTAAGTCACGGTTTGCATTAAAGTATGGTTCCCATAAACTCTGCCAAGATAAAAACAAAAAAACAAAAAAAAAACAAACAAACAAAATAAGTAAAAAACTTAAATAAGAAATGCGAATGCCAAAACAATAGTGAAAAACAGAAGGTGACAGGGTGGGACTTCACCACCTGATATATGGAAACAGCGTCGCTATCGCACCCGTGTGCAGGCAGGCACACGTTAAGCAGTATACTGGGGCTCCATTACCGTGCACCGCAAAGACAGTGCGCTGTCTCGATAAAGGAGAAAGTAGAGCCCAAAGCTGGCCACCAACAAATAAATGAGTCCGAAGCCGACACGAAACACCATAATGGAAGAAGACGAATATATAAAAAGATGCTTTTTTAGTGCTTTTTTAAAGCAATTGAAAGATAAAGATAATCTTGATAGGTTCAGGTGAATAGTTCCATAAATCAGGTACTGCAGACACAGTTTAATATCGTCCCTCGACGTAAGAATATCATTTTCGACCCGAAGTAATGCTGTCTCGGTGCTATGGTTTGCGCGATATACGGACTGAATATCATCTAATAAATAAGAATAACATGAGTACATTTTCCACACGTCAATGGTGTGTGAACTATAAAGAACCCGTACATCCTTCGAGACGAGTAGGGGGATACCCCGATGTACTTGAACAGACAGCCTTGGTAGTGGACGACGAGAGTTGCTGGTACCGGGTTACCGGGTAGAAGGGACCCTTAGGGGCGAAGAAAGTCATTGGTCGAGTTCCTAGTCCACTTATCAAGCGCCCTGAGCATCTTACATTAGATGGATATGTGCGCTATATAAAAACTACATTATTATTATTATTATTATTATTATTATTATTATTATTATTATTATTATTACGTCACAATAACGAGGTAGCTGATCAATACTATCATCTAACCGTAGAGGTATATGCCTATTATTGGATATCTAAACATTCATCGTTGAATTCATATCAAATTAATTACGTTGTTGTAATCAGAAGAATTGCACGAGCGCTGCATTCCGACATCATTTACGCAATCACAGGGTGACAATAACAACGAATGTGTGACTAATTTTGATATAAGATGTTTATGAATTTTCAGGCAACTTATATTGGGAGTTCGACAGGAATAGAAATCTAAAGCAAGGCTTTCCAAGAGAGACTAAGCTTCCGAGTGACTTAGATGCAGTGCTTTCGTGGAACGATTTATACACAGTTTTTACCAAAGGAGACCAACATTGGGTTTATGATGAAAGTAAAAAGAATATCGTTTTCCAGACTTATTTCCGAGGAGTTCCAGCTAATCCAGATGCAGCCTTCAGATGGCTTGATGGTATATATCATATACTTAATTATAACAAAAAAAAATGATTATTTAATTGATTGATTAATTACTTAATTGGTTAAGTATATCAGAAAGTAGTAACTTTAACTATGTTATAGCCCCGGATTTATTATGTGTTGCTTAATGTAAATGTATGTATCCAAAACTATTTTTTTTTAATGATTTTCTTAAATATAGAGCGTAGTATGATTACTAAGCAGTACGACGCCCGTCGCGTAGGCATACACTATAGGGTCACTTGGAATAGTCGCTTTAACTGAATTATTAAAATATAATTGATTGTTTAATTGATATTATTTAGAAGCGGTTTGGCGCAGCGTGACAGGTTTGATTTCCGAACTTTGAAGTCGGGGTTTCAATCCCTCGCTGTGCATTTCACTTGTGTCCTTAAGCAAGGTACTTTATCTGCATTGCTTCTCTCCACTCAGGAGTATAAATGGGTACCTGGTGGGGTTGCTTGCTCCTGCGCTGAATACAGCAGCAACACTTAGCATGTGGATCCAATGACCAGGGACAGAAGCGCTTCGTATCTGCAAAGAAAGGCGCTATATAAATATATATGACTATGACTATAAGCTTATGTTGTCTATTTATAGGCTTATTGCGGTTCAACTTTTATGTGTATTGATATATTTAAATATCTCTTGGACTTTATATAAGTAATTTACGATAATATATTAATATTGACAGTCGATTCCAAAGGAAATAAGCTTAGGTTCTGTGTAGTACAAAATGTAATTTTGCACTCCGATATTTTAATACGCATTGAGTGACAAAATTTAATGTTCATCTGTATTGACTTCCATTTTTTTTTCTTTCCACAGCTAAATTTTACTTTGTAAAGGAGGGAAATTACTATCACTACGACACGAGTCGAACCCCATATAGCGTCGATACCAATGTCTACCCTCAACCTTTCGGAGAGGATTGGTTAAGTTGTGGGCCTGGTACCTACCTCTCTACCGATCCAAACTCAGCAGCTGTTCACGTTCATAGTTTTTCTGCGTTATTGGTGACTTTAATATTTATTCTAAATATTTAAAATCAACTGTTTACGTTTACATTCGTACATCCTGCAACGGATCTAATGGTCCATAACCGTAGGGTAACATGGGCTGTATGGACCAACACCAGGCTAACTCCCTACTCGTCTTGAAAAATGCACTGGGTTCTTTGAAAGTGCACATGAGCCAATTTTGTGCACTGGGCCTACGGTTATAGTAATCATCCGAGAAAACTTGTTAACACCAACGGACCGCTAGAGCCAGTCCCTGCCTTAACCGCTCGGCCATTTGACTCGCCGGTTATTTTCTACATTGTATATACTGTATCCGATATATTACCTCAATAGGTAAATTTTATACTATGCCTTTATAAAAGATATCGAAATATGTATTAGAATAAATTTAAGTCAAATCTATACGTATCTGGGAATTTGTCTATTATTTGAGTATTGAATAATAAAGGACTATATTATCGTCATAGACAGCAAATGGTGCAAATATAGGCAGTAAAACACAAACATCTTTCATTCAGGAAAAGAATATTTAGTCTTGTCCTCTTGTCATAAGCTAAATGAATAATAAACGCTATAGTTATGCTGATGAAGTCTGAATAAAAAACATTGTTTTACTCATCGTTTTTGGACCATTTGCTGTCTCTAAAGGGCGCCCTAGCCAACTGGGCAACTGGGGGTTTGTTAAGAATTCGAATCCGATTAGGAGCAGCTGATCTTTTACGCTCAGTTGTACCATGGTTGTACATGCGTAGTCGAAAAACACAAATTCTTGATGCATTGCAAATGAGATCGATGATGCGCCCTCATCTTAATTTAACCATTTTAATGACAAGACGGGATATCTCGGAAATGATGGGCTACTTCTAATAAATAATCGTGGTATAATATAGAGATAAACTCTCAACTGTTTTGCGATAATAATAGTAATAATAATAATACATGGGTGTATGCAAGGGGTGGTCAGGAAGGTCGTACGACACCCCCCCTACCCCAAAAAAAAAAAAAAATTTCAAAGGTTCAGATTTTTTCCAAAGGCTTTTTCTCTAGAGCCTTTTCACAATGAAATAAATGAAAAAGCACTGATGAGGTACCAGCAATAAGTCCAAAGACCTTGCCAATTGCGTGACGTAATCTATCTCAATTCCAGCAATTCTGAAACTGAGCCTGCCATCCTCTTCAAGCTGTTGGCGCTGTAATCGATTTTCCACTGAAAAGGTCCAAAAAATTATGATAATACTACTACTACTACTAATAATAATAATAATAATAATAATAATAATAATAATAATAAAATAATTTAAACAAAAATAATATTATTATTAATAATAATAATAATAGGGCTATCAATTTTGAACGTTAAATAAGAGGAATCTGCGAGTGGGACAAGAGACCCGAACCCGGAACCTTCTGCTGCAGACGCCTTAATCAAACGAGGCCGCCACTAGAACTTTGGGCGTTCGAATCCGATTACCATAGGAAAAATTGATAGGGCACTCCTCTTTTGCATCAAGTACTAGTGCTGCTCAGGATATTCATTTCAAGGCGGACATTGCATACGACACAAATAAAGATGCATTCTCAACCAGTGACTCTACCTGGTAATATATACCGTACAACAAAATTCAGTAGTACCATGAACTGTTATGTGACCAGCCAACATGGTTACTGTGGTTTCACGCCAAGCTGACGTAAGCAGTGACACCGCAATGGATCAAGATTCAGAAGATTTAAGATTGAAGATTATTTTATTGTCCAAAATTCGGAAATTCTGTTTGGGTGTAAACATTTCAATTCAATTCATACAGATACAAAAATATTAACAAACATCGAAAATATAACAGGAAAAGCAAAAAGTAAGCAACATAAATATGGGGAAAAAAAGATATTGCCTATGTTATATAGTAAATAAATACAGTTAAAAGAGACAAGTGATAAACATATTTAGACATTTCAGTTTATCTTATTGCAAAATATATGAATGAGTTGAAAAATCTAGAGGTACGGCGATTAGCAGATCGTAATCTCTTTTCTGAGTATAGACATTTATTTCATTAAAAAGTGAGTGGTTTCTATCTTTTAATATTGCGATGATTTTCTTATAAATTCTTTGGCAGCATAGTCTGAGAGGTGCCTTTATCAGTTAATTTACTAGCCTTATTTAGTACACTTTTATTCTTTATATAATCTGTCTTTCTTAAACTACTGAACTATATAATACAACCAAACATAGTAACACTTTCTACAAACAATTTACAGAACAGACTAAGGATAGTGTTCTACATTTTAAAATTTAAGTCTTCTCAAAAAGTGAAGCCCTTGAGTTCCCTTTAAGTCTAGTGATCTTGGCTTGCTCACTCTAATTCAACTTATTATCAATTGTAGGGCCTAGATACTTAGGCCTACATTGTTTATTAACACAGGGACTGCTGGCCTTCGTTACGCTCCCTCCTAAAGTAAACTTTAAGTTCTTTAGTCTTTTGTTCGTTCATTTTAAGGCAGTTATCAGCAGGCAACTTAACAAAGGATGAGACTGTGTTTCTATAGCCTTTAGTTAAATTCTCTTTCCTTTAGAGTGCTTACAAGTGCTGTGTCATCAGCATACTTCAACATAAATACATCAATGTACTGAGATTGGCAGCCGTAAAGTAGAGGCGAGAGAACACATACCGTACTTGAGAGGACCCAGCATTCGTTGTATAGGGTTCAGAGTAGTGTTCAGGACTTGCACTAGCTGAACTCTATTATGAAGAAAGTTACCAATCCAGGGTCCTAGAAATGGGTTAAAATTGAGTCTCATCAGTTTATCGTAAGAATTCACGGATTTATACCGCCACCCCCCCCCCCAATAAATATGATAAATATAATATCCAATACACTGAAATTCATAAATTAGTCTATTAAACACTTTCATTCTGTGGGGGTGTTGATAGTTTACATCATACTGCATCACATAATGATAGGCCTAGAGTGTTTTAGTTTTTAGTCTTCTCCAAGGACGACCATTAGTGCAGTCTATTAATAATAGGGAGGTTCCGCAAGCTCACGAGAACGATGACGAACGGTTACATAGGGAACAGTTAAATTACACTGTTCCCTGAGCTACGTCATCAAGATTTTAGTCACTCCATCTCTTGCACTTTCATACCGATACCTGTAACAACGTAGGTCATCTCTATAACCCTATGGTCATCCATGCCTTTTACATGAATGAAGGATCATTATTCTGCTCGATATTGTCAAGAATGAATGTTTTAGGTACAAATGACGATAATGAACATGACGTATTCGTATTCGTGATACAGTTTTCGGTAGGTAGCGAAATCTCCGTAATAACCTCGAGAAATTCCCACAACCGTCTGGTAGTGTACCGAAAGCATTTACTCGCCTTGTAAGCATAAAACGTTTCTATACTAGAAATTGCAAATTGCAAGTGAAGGGCTGCGAAGTACAACTGCATATAAACGTTCTTCGAACAAAATTATTTATGCGAGTCAAGTGAAATAATGAATAATAAAAATATAACAAATAATATGAGACACGACCCATTGTCTATATTAGAACACTTATCATTGGGTAACAAAGTGGTAATTTTTCATTTTTGTCAAAAAGTGTCTATAGTGGTGAATTATGTATGGTTTAGGTTTTTTTAAAAATAAAGTTTCAAAAATTTCTATGTATGTGGAAAATGTAGTTGATTACCAAGGTTACAATTTTTATTTTGAAGACTCAGGTCTAGGAAGTGTACATTTTTTTATGGGGCAAGTTTCCAAGGGCGGGTTTTCTAGGGGCGATTTGCCAAAGAGTGTTGCCAAAGTGCGAGCCAGCGTGTTATTTGATCACAAGTGCGAGACATCACAGATGTGAGCCAGCGAACCATGACGTCACGACAATAGATACAAGACGAGTTGTGCGAGGTATCGGCTGAGATTTCTAATAATGAATTGTTGTGATGTTAAATAGACAATGTTAGCTATCAAGGAGCGACGTTGTTTTTCATTGGGACCTTCGTCCCTTCAAGGTTAGTCCTATATACCATCCTAGCTAGTCTAGGTCTAGAGTAGGATAAGGCTAGCGCGACTTGCGGACGTTGGTACGTGTTGGTTAGTCCACAAACGTCGCCTAAAGTAATTGATTTTACCCGGCAGAACGAAAGAAGGAAACTCCGCTTTTCAGTCGTATTAGGCCCTTGATTTTTGACAAACAATGACCTTTCAGAGGTCAAATTGCTGTGAAGAATATGCATTGGCTGCTTCGCAGCAATTCGCAATATTAGAATAACTATTAGGTCTATACCTATATAATGTCAATGACAAATAATAATATCCATTGGTGTTTAAGGCAGCTGAAATTATCTAATTATGAGGTGACTAACTGTGGAAAGCCATGCGTTGTATCCATGAAAAATAAATATTAAGATAAGACTCGAATATTGACACGTGCATGCTCTAGCGCCATCATCTGAATGCTAACTCTACTCTATGCACGCTTAGACACTTTAAACAACTAACAAAAACAAACTAAACAATTGAAGAAAGGAACGTAAAATTAGATTTCGATCAATAGCAGTAAACTGGTAAAGTTAAATTGAAGGCCACCAAACTTGTATGTATTTTTGGGTGGAGTTACTAAATATTATGCAGACTTAATAATGTAAATAGGCCTACCTTCACGCGATCGTTCTAAGGTAGTATCTATGTTTTCAGTCTGTTAACAGATCGATCTAGTCTAATTTCAGACTTGTTGATACCGCTGAAACTATGAAGGCATTTCGTTTATTCGTGATCCTGGGCTTACTGTCGATTACGTTTAGTAGGCGAGTATCAGTTAGTGAGGAGGTAAGTACTTTGATGAGGGGTGTATGTGTGACTATGTGCCGCTTAAGCGGCACAACTTGCCGTTTAATCAAAATAAGCGTGGTTCTGGTTCGTATCAGTCGACCTCCTAAGGACTCCAAGGGTCGTATAAGAGTATAACATGAGGGGTAGAAATAAAGTCGAATAACAGGAAAGGTCCACTACTAAGATATATAACTTTAAACATTCCTACTTAAATTTTCTCCACAATAATATTAGGTTTTAGAGACCATAATTATATATTATATTCATTACAATTTACCTATTACGTACACCCAAATAGTGCAAGTGGGATAACATGCCATAAACAGCCTTGTATCTGTTGAATAGGCCTACAATCAAGGTTATTTTCTTCCATTAAGTATCGTATGACCACGGTACGATGTACTAAAAATACTTTTTGAAAACATAGTTATTTGTTTGATATTATGAAGTTGGTTCAACTATATTGTGCACGTTTTTAAATCGATCTGGTCATTATACTTCATGGATAGGCCTACGTTTATACTTCATTGCGAGCAGGTCATTGATTGTTCTATTGTTGTCAATATTATACTTAATCAGAGATTCATGAAGTTACTAATAAACGATACAATATCTAAGAGTTGACTATGTTTTGTTCTCAATATCCTTGAATATGTGTTTTAATATTTTATCGATATTATTTATGCTCTTTACAATGCCTTATCTGTTTTAACAATTTTTCTTGTGTAAAGTGCCTTTCACATCTATTCAGGTTCCAGTTCAGGTTCCGTTTTCAGTTCTGGTTCTTCGTCCGGTTTTTGTCGATTCTGTTCAAATCTACTGCGTTTTCCGTTCCGGTTAACTGGCATCACGCAGGTCAGGCACGCAGTACGAGGAACTTGCGTCGCGAGTTGCATTGTATTGTTTGTGTTTTGAAAATTTTCTTTTATCTCATTCTTTCGTATTTCTTTTTGTAAGTTACTCATAATAAAAGTATAATCATAATAATATAATATCGAATTTCATTATGTAAGAAAATAAGGGTTACTTTTTACCAGTATCTTTCGAAATTCAATATTATTCTACACTTGAATCTAAATTAAGTTATTTGAACTGATGATAATAACAAAAGTTTTTACTAATATTTATAAAAACAATAATGTTAACTATAAATAATAAATACACTGTACTACTACTAAGAATAATATTACTCAGAATAATGAAGAATGATGATAACAATAGTTTATAATATTATTAAAACAATAATTAAAGATAATTATAATACCTAAAAATAATAATACTCATAATAATAATGATAATAATAATAACAGCTTATTATAATATTATAAAAAAAATTAATGATGTTGATAATTTAAAACAATAACATTGCAGTGATGCGTCAGGATTTCCCTTACGAGGGGTTTGAGGTTCCCGACGGAGGTGGGGGTCCACGACAAGAAAAAAAGTGACCCCCTAGTCTAGACCTGACGTAGCCTAGGCTAGCAGGCCTACATAGGCCTAATAGATGTAAAAAATCTAGTTTTGTTTAAACATAGGCTTAGGCAAGGCTAGCCATGTGACAATGTCTGAATAGATGTGAAAGGCACTTAAGGGATGGTCACCTACAAGTAGGACAGTGATGAATTCGCTATTGACAATCCTTGGCACGTGTAGTGTGTGCCTAAATAAATAAATAAATAATAATAATAATAATAATAACAATAACAATAACAATAACAATAACAATAACAATAAAATAATAATAATAATAATAATAATAACAATAACAATAATAATAACAATAACAATAACAATAACAATAACAATAACAATAATAATAATAATAATAATAATAATAATAATGTTTTTCAACTGTCTTAATAATGTGGACACCATCTTTGGTTCTAGCTATCCCCGATCCCCAGTTGATTCATTTTTGCAAAACACGCACCCACCTCCCATGGCAATCTTGGCTTCGGCTCTTGACAGTGAAACCAGGGGTGGCGCCAGGATTTGCCCGAAGTGGGCGTGGTCGGGCGTCGCCCAAAATCTCTCGAAAGTGTTCCAGGGGCGAAGTCCCCGAAAAATATAGGGGTTTCAAAGGCTTATTTAATCGATTTTAAAGTCTACTAATATGTAGTAAATACATATACATTTTATCTCTTTCCGACGAATTGTGGTTTTCCTCACCGACGGGGGTGGGGGAAAGGAAGCTCT